>NW_027253488.1:0-300000 GCF_044704955.1 Pristiophorus japonicus
ATAATGCGTGGAATGATGTGTGGAATGATATGTGGAATGATGTTTGAAATGATGTGTGGAATGACGTGTGGAATGATGTTTGGAATGATGTGTGGAATGACGAGTGGAATGATGTTTGGAATGATGTGTTGAATGACGTGTGGAATGATGTATGGAATGAGTTGTTGAATGATGTGTGGAATGAGATGTGGAATGATGTGTGGAATGAGTTGTGGAATGATGTGTGGTATGATGTGTGGAATGATGTGTGGAATGATGTGTGGAATGATGTGTGGAATGATGTGTCAAATGATATGTGGAATGATATGTGGAATGATGTGGTGGAATGATGTGCGGAATGATTTGTGGAATGATGTGTGGAATGAGGTGTGGAATGATGTGTGGAATGATGTGTGAATTGATGTGTGGAATGAATTGTGGAACGCTGTGTGGAATGAAGAGTGGAATTATGTGTGGAATGATGTGTGGAATTATGTTTAGAATGCGGTGTTTAATGATGTGTGGAATGATTTCTGGAATGAGGTGTGGAATGATGTGTGGAATGAGGTGTGGAGTAATGTTTAGAATGAGGTGTGGAATGATGTGTGGAATGATTTGTGGAATGAGGTGTGAAATGATGTGTGGAATGATGTGTGGAATAATATGTGGAATGATGTGTGGATGATATGTGGAATTAGGTGTGGAATGGTGTGTGGAATGATGTATGGAATGAGGCGTGTAATGATGTGTCGAATGACGTTTGGAATGAGATGTGGAATGCGGTGAGGAATGATGAGTGGAATGATGTGTGGAAAGACGTGTAGAATGATGCATGGAATGACGTGTGGAATGACGTGTGGAATGAGGTGTGGAATTATGTGTGGAATGATGTGTGGAATGATGTTTGGAATGTGGTGTGGAATGATAAATGGAATGATGTGTGGAATGATGTGTGGAATGATGTGTGGACTGATGTGTGGATTGATGTGTGGAATGATGTGTGCAATGATGTTTGGAATGAGATTTGGAATGATGTGTGGAATGAGGTGTGGACTGATGTGTCGAATGATGGGTGGAATGATGTGTGGAATGATGTGTAGAATGATGTGTCGAATGATGTGTGGAATGATGTCTGGAATGATATCTCGAAAGATATGTGGAATGATGTGTGGAATGAAATGTGGAATGATGTGTGGAATGATGTATGGAATGATGTGTGGAATGATGCTTAGAATAATGCGTGGAATGATGTGTGAAATGAATTGTGGAATGGTGTCTGGAATGATGTTTAAAATAGGTGTGGAATGCTGTGGGAATGATTTGTGGGATGAGGTGTGGAATGTTGTGTGGAATGAGGTGTGGAATGAGGTGTGGAATAATGAGTGGAATGACGTATGGAATGATGTGTGGAATGATGTCCCGAATGATGTGTGGAATGATGTGTTGAATGATGTGTGGACCGGTGTGTGGAATGAGGTGTGGAATGATGTGTGGAATGAGGTGTGGAATGATGAGTGGAATGATGTGTGGAATGATGTGTAGAATGATGCATGGAATGACGTGTGGAATGAAGTGTGGAATGATGTGTGGAATGATGTGTGGAATGATGTGTGGAATAATGTTTGGAATATGGTGTGGAATGATCAGTGTAATGATGTGTGGAATGATGTGTGGAATGATGTGTGGACTGATGTGTGGAATGATGTGTGGAATGATGTGTCGAATGATGGGTAGAATGATGTATGGAATGATGTGTCGAATGATGGGTGGAATGATGTGTGGAATGATGTGTAGAATGATGTGTCGAATGATGTGTGGCATGATGTGTGGAATGATGTCTCGAAAGATGTGTGGAATGATGTTTGAAATGATGTGTGGAAAGATGTGTTGAATGAGGTGTGGAATTATATGTGGAATGATGTGTCGGATGAGGTGTGGAACCATGTGTGGAATAGGGTGTGGAATGATTTGTGGAATGTTGTGTGGAATGATGTGTGGAATAATGTGTGGAATGAGAATTTGAATGATGTGTGGAATGATGTTTGGAACGATGTTTGGAATGATGTGTGGAATGACTGGTGGAATGAGTTGTGGAATAATGCGTGGAATGATGTGTGGAATGATATATGGAATGATGTTTGAAATGATATGTGGAATGACGCGTGGAATGATGTTTGGAATGATGTGTGGAATGATGAGTGGAATGATGTTTGGAATGATGTGTTGAATGACGTGTGGAATGATGTATGGAATGAGTTGTTGAATGATGTGTGGAATGAGATGTGGAATGATGTGTGGAATGATTTGTGGAATGATGTGTGGAATGATGTGTGGAATGATGTGTGGAATGATGTGTGGAATGATGTGTGGAATGATGTGTCAAATGATATGTGGAATGATATGTGGAATGATGTGGTGGAATGATGTGTGGAATGATTTGTGGAATGATGTGTGGAATGAGGTGTGGAATGATGTGTGGAATGATGTGTGGATTGATGTGTGCAATGAATTGTGGAATGATGTGTGGAAGGCGCTTTGGAATGATGTGTGGAATGATGTGTGGAATGAGGTTGGGAATGAGGTTTGGAATGATGTGTGGAATGATATGTGGAATGATGTGTTGAATGACCTGTGGAATGAGTTGTGGAATGATGTGTGGAATGCGCTTTGGAATGATGTGTGGAATGATGTGTGGAATGAGGTTGGGAATGAGGATGTGGAATGATGTGTGGAATGATGTATGGAATGATGTGTTGAAGGATATGTGAAATAATGTGCGGAATGATGTGTGGAATTATGTGTGGAATGCCGTGTGGAATGATGTGTGCAATGATGTGTGAAATGAGGTTTGGAATGGTGTGTGGAATGGTATGTGGAATAATGTGTGGAATGACGTGTAGAATGCGTTGTGGAATGCTGTGAGGAAAGCGCTGTGGAATGATGTGTGGAATGATGTGTGGAATGAGGTTTGGAATTATGTGTGGAATGATGAGTGGATTGATGTGTGGAATGATGTGTGGAATGATGTTTGGAATGA
Organism: Pristiophorus japonicus; assembly: GCF_044704955.1. Lineage (NCBI taxonomy): Eukaryota > Metazoa > Chordata > Chondrichthyes > Pristiophoridae > Pristiophorus > Pristiophorus japonicus. Next base: position 3,017 of record NW_027253488.1, read on the forward strand.
GGAGTGGAAAAATGTGTGGAATGATTTGTGGAATGAGGTGTGGAATGATGTGTGGAATGATGTGTGGAATGATGTCTGGAATGATGTGTGGAATGAGGTTTGTAATGTTAAGTTGAATGATGTGTGCGATGATTTGTGGAATGATTTGTGGAATGAGGTATGGAATGATGTGTGGAATGATATGTGGAAATATGTGTGGAATGATGCGTGGAATGATGTGTGGAATGAATTGAGGAATGATGTGTGGAATAATGAGTGTAATGATGTCTGAATGATGTTCGGAATGATATTTAGAATGAGGTGTGGAATGATGTGTGGAATGATGTGTGGAATAATGTACGGAATGATGTGTGGAATTATTTGTGGAATAATGTGTGGAATAATATGTGGAATGATGTGTGTAATGATGTGTGGAATGAGGTGTGGAATGATGTGTGGAATGATGTGTGAAATGTTGTGTGAATTATGTTTAAAATGATGTGTGGAATGATGTGTGGAATGATGTGTGGAATGATGTGTGGAATGATGTGTGGAATAATGTGTGGAATGATGTGTGGAATAATGTGTGGAATGAGGATTGGAATGATGTGTGGAATGATGTGTGGAATGATGTGTGGAATAATGTGTGGAATGATGTGTGGAATAATGTGTGGAATGAGGATTGGAATGATGTGTGGAATGAAGTTTGGAATGATGTGTGGAATGATGTTTGGAATGACGGGTGGAATGAGTTGTGGAATGAGGTTTGGAATGCTGTGTGGAAAGAAATGTGGAATGATTCATGGAATGATGCGTGGAATGATGTGTGGAATGAATTGTGGAATGATGTGTGGAATGATATGTGAAATGATGTGTGGAATGATGTTTAGAGTGAGGTGTGCAATGATGTGTGGAATGATTTGTGGAATGAGTTGTCGAATGATGTGTGTAATGAAGTGTGGAATAATAAGTGGAATGATGTGTGGATGATGTGTGGAATGAGGTGTGGAATGAGATGTGGAATGATGTGTGGATGATGTGTGGAATGAGGTGTGGAATGAGATGTGGAATGATGTTTGGAATGAGGTGTGGAATGATGTGTGGAATGATGTTTGAAATGATGTGTGGAAAGATGTGTTGAATGAGGTGTGGAATTATATGTGGAATGATGTGTCGGATGAGGTGTGGAACCATGTGTGGAATAGGGTGTGGAATGATGTGTGGAATGTTGTGTGGAGTGATGTGTGGAATAATGTGTGGAATGAAAATTTGAATGATGTCTGGAATGATGTTTGGAACGATGTTTGGAATGATGTGTGGAATGACTGGTGGAATGAGTTGTGGAATAATGCGTGGAATGATGTGTGGAATGATATGTGGAATGATGTTTGAAATGATGTGTGGAATGACGTGTGGAATAATGTTTGGAATGATGTGTGGAATGACGAGTGGAATGATGTTTGGAATGATGTGTTGAATGACGTGTGGAATGATGTATGGAATGAGTTGTTGAATGATGTGTGGAATGAGATGTGGAATTATGTGTGGAATGAGTTGTGGAATGATGTGTGGAATGATGTGTGGAATGATGTGTGGAATGACGTGTGGAATGATGTGTGGAATGATGTGTCAAATGATATGTGGAATGATATGTGGAATGATGTGGTGGAATGATATGTGGAATGATTTGTGGAATGATGTGTGGAATGAGGTGTGGAATGATGTATGGAATGATGTATGGATTGATGTGTGGAATGAATTGTGGAACGCTGTGTGGAATGAAGAGTGGAATTATGTGTGGAATGATGTGTGGAATTATGTTTAGAATGCGGTGTTTAATGATGTGTGGAATGATTTGTGGAATGAGGTGTGGAATGATGTGTGGAATGAGGTGTAGAGTAATGTTTAGAATGAGGTGTGGAATGATGTGTGGAATGATTTGTGGAATGAGGTGTGGAATGATGTGTGGAATGATGTTTGGAATAATATGTGGAATGATGTGTGGATGATATGTGGAATTAGGTGTGGAATGGTTTGTGGAATGATGTATGGAATGAGGCGTTTAATGATGTGTGGAATGACGTTTGGAATGAGATGTGGAATGCGGTGAGGAATGATGAGTGGAATGATGTGTGGAATGATGTGTAGAATGATCCATGGAATGACATGTGGAATGACGTGTGGAATGATGTGTGGAATGATGTGTGGAATGATGTGTGGAATGATGTTTGGAATGTGGTGTGGAATGATAAGTGGAATGATGTGTGGAATGATGTGTGGAATTATGTGTGGACTGATGTGTGGATTGATGTGTGGAATGATGTGTGGAATGATGTGTGCAATGATGTTTGGAATGAGATTTGGAATGATGTGTGGAATGAGGTGTGGACTGATGTGTCGAATGATGGGTGGAATGATGTGTGGAATGATGTGTAGAATGATGTGTCGAATGATGTGTGGAATGATGTGTGGAATGATATCTCGAAAGATATGTGGAATGATGTGTGGAATGAAATGTGGAATGATGTGTGGAATGATGTGTGGAATGATGCTTAGAATAATGCGTGGAATGATGTGTGAAATGAATTGTGGAATGGTGTGTGGAATGATGTTTAAAATAGGTGTGGAATGCTGTGGGAATGATTTGTGGGATGAGGTGTGGAATGTTGTGTGGAATGAGGTGTGGAATGAGGTGTGGAATAATGAGTGGAATGACGTATGGAATGATGTGTGGAATGATGTCCCGAATGATGTGTGGAATGAGGTGTGGAATGATGAGTGGAATGATGTGTGGAATGATGTGTAGAATGATGCATGGAATGACGTGTGGAATGAAGTGTGGAATGATGTGTGGAATGATGTGTGGAATGATGTGTGGAATAATGTTTGGAATGTGGTGTGGAATGATCAGTGGAATGATGTGTGGAATGATGTGTGGAATGATGTGTGGACTGATGTGTGGAATGATGTGTGGAATGATGTGTGGAATGATGTGTCGAATGATGGGTAGAATGATGTATGGAATGATGTGTCGAATGATGGGTGGAATGATGTGTGGAATGATGTGTAGAATGATGTGTCGAATGATGTGTGGCATGATGTGTGGAATTATGTCTCGAAAGATGTGTGGAATGATGTGTGGAATGAAATGTGGAATGATGTTTGGAATGATGTATGGAATGATGTGTGGAATGATGCTTAGAAAAATGCGTGGAATGATGTGTGAAATGAATTGTGGAATGGTGTGTGGAATGATGTTTAAAATGAGGTGTGGAATGCTGTGGGAATGATTTGTGGGATGAGGTGTGGAATGTTGTGTGGAATGAGGTGTGGAATGAGGTATGGAATAATGAGTGGAATGATGTATGGAATGATGTGTGGAATGATGTCCCGAATGATGTGTGGAATGATGTGTGGAATGATGTGTGGACTGGTGTGTGGAATGAGGTGTGGAATGATGTGTGGAATGAGGTGTGGAATGATGTGTGGAATCATGTGTTGAATGAGGTGTGGAATGTGGTGTGGAATGATGCGTGGAATGATGTGTGGATTGATGTGTGGAATAAATTGTGGAATGATGTTTGGAATGATGAGTGGAATGATGTGTGGAATGATGTGTGGTATAAGGTGTGGAATGAGGTGTTGTATGTTTTATGGAATGAAGTGAGGAATGATATGTGGAATGATGTGTGGAATGATGTGTGGAATGATGCGTGGAATGTGGCGTGGAATGCGGAATGGAATGATGTGTGAAATGATGTGTGGAATGCTGTGTGGATTAGGTTTGGAATGTTGTGTGGAATGATGTGTAGAATGAGGTGTGGAAAAATGCGTGGAATGATGTGTGGAATGATGTGTGGAATGAGGTGTGGAATGATGTGTGAAAAGATTCGTGGAATGATGTGTAGAATGAGGTTTGGAACGATGTGTGGAATGATGGGTGTAATGATGTGTGGAATAATGTGTGGAATGAGGTTTGGAATGATGTGTGGAATGATGTTTGGGATGATGTGTGGAATGATGTGTGGAATAACGGGTGGAATGTGTTGTGGAATGAGGTGGGAAATGAGGTGTGGAATGATTTGTGGAATCATGTGTTGAATAAGGTGTGGAATGAGGTGTGGAATGATGCGTGGAATGATGCGTGGAAGGATGTGTGGATTGATGTGTGGAATAATTAGTGGAATGATGTTTAAAATGAGGTGTGGAATGATGTGTGAAATGATGTGTGGAATGAGGTGTGGAATGATGTGTGGAATCATGTGTTGAATAAGGTGTGGAATGAGGTGTGGAATGATGCGTGGAATGATGCGTGGAAAGATGCATGGAAGTATGTGTGGATTGATGTGTGGAATAAATTGTGGAATGATGTTTGCAATGATGAGTGGAATGATGAGAGGAATGATGTCTGGAATGATGTCTGGAATGAGGTGTGGAATGATGTGTGGAATGATATGTGGATTGGTGTGTGGAAGGATGTGTGGAATGAGGTTCGTAATGATAAGTTGAATGATGTCTGCGATGATTTGTGGAATTATATGTGGAATGAGGTGTGGAATGATGTATGGAATGATATGTGGATTGATGCGTGGAATGATGTGTGGAATGATGCTTGGAATGATGTGTGGAATGAATTGAGGAATGATGTGTGGAATGAATTGAGGAATGATGTGTGGAATAATGAGTGTAATGATGTCTGGATGATGTGCGTAATGATGTTTAGAATGAGGTGTGGAAGGATGTGTGGAATGATGTGTGGAATAATGTGTGGAATGATGTGTGGAATGATGTGTGGAATGATGTGTGGAATAATATGTGGAATGCTGTGTGGAATGATGTGTGGAATGAGGTGTGGATGATGTGTGGAATGATGTGATAAATGATGTGTGGAATGATGTTTAAAATGACGTGCGGAATTATGTGTGGAATGATGTGTGGAATGATGTGTGGAATGATGTGTGTACTGGTGTGTGGAATGAGGTGTGGAATGATGTGTTGAATCATGTGTTGAATGAGGTGTGGAATGAGGTGTGGAACGATGCGTGGAATGATGTGTGGATTGATGTGTGGAATAAATTGTGGAATGATGTTTGGAATGATGATTGGAATGATGTGTGGAATGATGTGTGGTATAAGGTGTGGAATGAGGTGTTGTATGTTTTATGAAATGAAGTGAGGAATGATATGTGGAATGATGTGTGGAATGATGTGTGGAATGATGCATGGAATGAGGCGTGGAATGCGGAATGGAATGATGTGTGAAATGATGTGTGGAATGAGGTGTGGAATGATGTGTGGAAAGATTCGTGGAATGATGTGTAGAATGAGCTTTGGAACGATGTGTGGAATGATGGGTGTAATGATGTGTGGAATAATGTGTGGAATGAGGTTTGGAATGATGTGTGGAATGATGTTTGGGATGATGTGTGGAATGATGTGTGGAATCATGTGTTGAATAAGGTGTGGAATGATGTGTGGAATGTTGTGTTGAATAAGGTGTGGAATGAGGTGTGGAATGATGCGTGGAATGATGCGTGGAAGGATGTGTGGATTGATGTGTGGAATAATTAGTGGAATGATGTTTAAAATGAGGTGTGGAATGATGTGTGAAATGATGTGTGGAATGAGGTGTGGAATGATGTGTGGAATGATGTGTTGAATAAGGTATGGAATGAGGTGAGGAATGATGCGTGGAATGATGCGTGGAATGATACATGGAAGTATGTGTGGATTGATGTGTGGAATAAATTGTGGAATGATGTTTGGAATGATGAGTGGAATGATGTGTGGAATGATGTGTGGTATGAGGTGTGGAATAATGTGCGGAATGATGTGTGGTATAGACATAGAAACATAGAAAATAGGTGCAGGAGCAGGCTATTCAGCCCTTCTAGCCTGCACCGCCATTCAATGAGTTCATGGCTGAACATGAAACTTCAGTACCCACTTCCTGCTTTCACGCCATACCCCTTGATCCCCCGAGTAGTAAGGACTTCATCTAACTCCCTTTTGAATATATTTAGTGAATTGGCCTCAACTTCTTCCTGTGGTAGAGAATTCCACAGGTTCACCACTCTCTGGGTGAAGAAGTTTCTCCTTATCTCGGTCCTAAATGGCTTACCCCTTATCCTTAGACTGTGACCCCTGGTTCTGGACTTCCCCAACATTGGGAACATTCTTCCTGCATCCAACCTGTCCAAACCCGTCAGAATTTTAAACGTTGCTATGAGGTCCCCTCTCACTCTTCTGAACTCCAGTGAATACAAGCCCAGTTGATCCAGTCTTTCTTGATAGGTCAGTCCCACCATCCCGGGAATCAGTCTGTTGAATCTTCGCTGCACTCCCTCAATAGCAAGTATGTCCTTCCTCAAGTTAGGAGACCAAAACTGTACACAATACTCCAGGTGTGGCCTCACCAAGGCCCTGTACAACTGTAGCAACACCTCCCTGCCCCTGTACTCAAATCCCCTCGTTATGAAGGCCAACATGCCATTTGCTTTCTTAACCGCCTGCTGTACCTGCATGCCAACCTTCAATGACTGATGTACCATGACACCCAGGTCTCGTTGCACCTTCCCTTTTCCTAATCTGTCACCATTCAGATAATAGTCTGTCTCTCTGTTTTTACCACCAAAGTGGATAATCTCACATTTATCCACATTATACTTCATCTGCCACGCATTTGCCCACTCACCTAACCTATCCAAGTCACTCTGTAGCCTCATACCATCCTCCTCGCAGCTCACACTGCCACCCAACTTAGTGTCATCCGCAAATTTGGAGATACTACATTTAATCCCCTCGTCTAAATCATTAATGTACAATGTAAACAGCTGGGGCCACAGCACAGAACCCTGCGGTACCCCACTAGTCACTGCCTGCCATTCCGAAAAGTACCCATTTACTCCTACTCTTTGCTTCCTGTCTGACAACCAGTTCTCAATCCACGTCAGCACACTACCCCCAATCCCATGTGCTTTAACGTTGCACAATAATCTCCTGTGTAGGACCTTGTCGAAAGCCTTCTGAAAGTCCAAATATACCACATCAACTGGATCTCCTTTGTCCACTTTATTGGAAACATCCTCAAAAAATTCCAGAAGATTTGTCAAGCATGATCTCCCTTTCACAAATCTATGCTGACTTGGACCTATCTTGTCACCATTTTCCAAATGCGCTGCTATGACATCCTTAATAATTGATTCCATCATTTTACCCACTACTGAGGTCAGGCTGACCGGTCTATAATTCCCTGCTTTCTCTCTCCCTCCTTTTTTAAAAAGTGGGGTTACATTGGCTACCCTCCACTCGATAGGAACTGATCCAGAGTCAATGGAATGTTGGAAAATGACTGTCAATGCATCCGCTATTTCCAAGGCCACCTCCTTAAGTACTCTGGGATGCAGTCCATCAGGCCCTGGGGATTTATCGGCCTTCAATCCCATCAATTTCCCCAACACAATTTCCCGACTAATAAAGATTTCCCTCAGTTCCTCCTCCTTAATAGACCCTCTGACCACTTTTATATCCGGAAGGTTGTTTGTGTCCTCCTTAGTGAATACTGAACCAAAGTACTTGTTCAATTGGTCTGCCACTTCTTTGTTCCCCGTTATGACTTCTCCTGATTCTGACTGCAGGGGACCTACGTTTGTCTTTACTAACCTTTTTCTCTTTACATACCTATAGAAACTTTTGCAATCGGCCTTAATATTCCCTGCAAGCTTCTTCTCGTACTCCATTTTCTCTGCCCTAATCAAACCCTTTGTCCTCCTCTGCTGAGTTCTAAATTTCTCCCAGTCCCCAGGTTCGCTGCTATTTCTGGCCAATTTGTATGCCATTTCCTTGGCTTTAATACTATCCCTGATTTCCCTAGATAGCCACGGTTGAGCCACATTCCCTTTTTTATTTTTACGCCAGACAGGAATGTGTTCGATGTTGTGAGGAATGATGTCTGGAATGATGTCTGGAATGAGGTGTGGAATGATGTGTGGAATGATATGTGGAATGGTGTGTGGAAGGATGTGTGGAATGAGGTTCGTAATGATAAGTTGAATGATGTCTGCGATGATTTGTGGAATGATATGTGGAATGAGGTATGGAATGGTGTGTGGAATGATATGTGGAATGATGTGTGGAATGAGGTGCGGAATGATGTATGGAATGATATGTGGAATGATGCGTGGAATGTTGTGTGGAATGATGCGTGGAATGATGTGTGGAATGAATTGAGGAATGATGTGTGGAATAATGAGTGTAATGATGTCTGGATGATGTGCGTAATGATGTTTAGAATGAGGTGTGGAAGGATGTGTGGAATGATGTGTGGAATAATGTGTGGAATGATGTGTGGAATGATGTGTGGAATGATGTGTGGAATAATATGTGGAATGCAGTGTGGAATGATGTGTGGAATGAGGTGTGGATGATGTGTGGAATGATGTGATAAATGACGTGTGGAATGATGTTTAAAATGACGTGCGGAATTATGTGTGGAATGATGTGTGGAATGATGTGTGGAATTATGTGTGGAATAATGTGTGGAATGAGGATTGGAATGATGTGTGGAATGACGTTTGGAATGGTGTGTGGAATGATGTTTGGAATGACGGGTGGAATGAGTTGTGGAATGAGGTTTGGAATGATTTGTGGAATGATATGTGGAATGATGCGTGGAATGATACATGGAATCATGTGTGGAATGAATTGTGGAATGATGTGTGGAATGATGTGTGGAATGATGTGTGGAATGATGTTTAGAATGAGGTGTGCAATGATGTGTGGAATCATTTGTGGAATGAGGTGTGGAATGATGTGTGGAATGATGTGTGGAATAATATGTGGAATGATGTGTGGATGATGTGTGGAATGAGGTGTGGAATGAGGTGTGGAATGAGGTGTGGAATGATGTGTGGAATTATGTTTGAAATGATGTGTGGAATGATGTGTGAAATGATGTGTGGAATGATGTGTTGAATGATGTGTGGAATTATTTGTGGAATGATGTGTCGAATTAGGTGTGGAACCATTTGTTGAATAGTGTGTGGAATGATGTGTGGAATGTTGTGTGGAATATGTTTGGAATGATGTGTGGAATGATGTATGGAATGAGTTGTTGAATGATGTGTTTAATGATTTGTGGAATGATGTGTGGAATGAGGTGTGGAATGATGTGTGGAATGATGTGTAGATTGATGTGTAGAATGAAATGTGGAACGCTGTGTGGAATGAAGAGTTTAATTATGTGTGGAATGATGTGTGGTATTATATTTAGAATGAGGTGTTTAATGATGTGTGGAATTATTTGTGGAATGAGGTGTGGAATGATGTGTGGAATGAGGTGTGCAATGATGTTTAGAATGATGTATGGAATGAGGTGTGGAATGATTTGTGGAATGATATGTGAAATGAGGTGTGGAATGATGTGTGGAATGATGTTGGATTGATGTGTAGAATGAAATCTGGAACGCTGTGTGGAATGAAGAGTGGAATTATGTGTGGAACGCTGTGTGGAATGAAGAGTGGAATTATGTGTGGAATGATGTGTGGAATTATGTTTAGAATGAGGTGTTTAATGATGTGTGGAATGATTTGTGGAATGAGGTGTGGAATGATGTGTGGAATGAGGTGTGGAATCATGTTTAGAATGAGGTATGGAATGATGTGTGGAATGATTTGTGGAATGATGTGTGGAATGAAGTTTGGTATGAGTGTGGAATGATGTGCGGAATGATGTGTGGTATGATGTGTTCGATGTTGTGAGGAATGATGTCTGGAATGATGTCTGGAATGAGGTGTGGAATGATGTGTGGAATGATATGTGGAATGGTGTGTGGAAGGATGTGTGGGATGAGGTTTGTAATGATAACTTGAATGATGTGTGCGATGATTTGTGGAATGAAATGTGGAATGAGGTTTGGAATGGTGTGTAGAATGATATGTGGAATGACGTGTGGAATGAGGTGTGGAATAATGTGTGGAATGATATGTGGAATGATGCGTGGAATGATGTGTGGAATGATGCGTGGAATGATGTGTGGAATGAATTGAGGAATGTTGTGTGGAATAATGATTGTAATGATGTCTGGATGATGTGCGTAATGATGTTTAGAATGAGGTGTTGAATGATGTGTGGAATGATGCGTGGAATAATGTGTGGAATGATGTGTGGAATGATGTGTGGAATGATGTGTGGAATAATATGTGGAATGATGTGTGGAATGATGTGTGGAATGAGGTGTGGATGATGTGTGGAATGATGTGTGAAATGACGTGTGGAATGATGTTTAAAATGATGTGTGGAAAGATGTGTGGAATGATATGTGGAATTATGTGTGGAATTATGTGTGGAATAATGTGTGGAATGAGGATTGAAATGATGTGTGGAATGAAGTTTGGAATGGTGTGTGGAATGATGTTTGGAATGACGGGTGGAATGTTTTGTGGAATGAGGTTTGGAATGATGTGTGGAATGATACATGGAATGATGTGTGGAATGAATTGTGGAATGATGTGTGGAATGATGTGTGGAATGATGTGTGGAATGATGTGTGGAATGATGATTGAAATGATGTGTGGAATGATGTGTGAAATGATGTGTGGAATGATGTGTTGAATGAGGTGTGGAATTATATGTGGAATGATGTGTCGAATTAGGTGTGGAACCATTTGTGGAATGATGTGTGGAATGATGTGTGGAATGTTGTGTGGAATGATGTTTGGAATGATGTGTGGAATAATGTATGGAATGAGTTGTTGAATGATGTGTGGAATGAGTTGTGGAATGATGTGTGGACTGAGGTGTGGAATGATTTGTGGAATGATGTGTGGATTGATGTGCAGAATGAAATGTGGAACACTGTGTCGAATGAAGAGTGGAATTATGTGTCGAATGATGTGTGGAATTATGTTTAGAATGTGGTGTTTAATGATGTGTGGAATGATTTGTGGAATGAGGTGTGGAATGATGTGTGCAATGAGGTGTGGAATGATGTTTAGAATGAGGTATGGAATGATGTGTGGAATGATGTGTGGAATGATGTGTGGATTGATGTGTAGAATGACATGTGGAACGCTGTGTGGAATGAAGATTGGAATTATGTTTGGAACGCTGTGTGGAATGAAGAGTGGAATTATATGTGGAATGATGTGTGGAATTATGTTTAGAATGAGGTGTTTAATGATGTGTGGAATGATTGGTGGAATGAGGTGTGGAATGATGTGTGGAATGAGGTGTGGAATGATGTTTAGAGTGAGGAATGGAGTGATGTGTGGAATGATTTGTGGAATGAGGTGTGGAATGATGTGTGGAATGATGCGTGGAATAAATTGTGGAATGATGTTTGGAATGATGAGTGGAATGATGTGTGGAATGATGTGTGGTATGAGGTGTGGAATGATGTGCGCAATGATGTGTGGTATGATGTGTTCGATGTTGTGAGAAATGATGTCTGGAATGATGTCTGGAATGAGGTGTGGAATGATGTTTGGAATGATATGTGGAATGGTGTGTGGAATGATGTTTGAAATGATGTGTGGAATGATGTGTGAAATGATGTGTGGAATGATGTGTTGAATGAGGTGTGGAATTATATGTGGAATGATGTGTCGAATGAGGTGTGGAACCATTTGTGGAATAGAGTGTGGAATGATGTGTGGAATGTTGTGTGGAATGATGTGTGGAATAATGTGTGGAATGAGGATTGGAATGACGTGTGGAATGATGTGTGGAATGATGTGTGGAATGAGGTGTGGAATAATGTTTGGAATGTGGTGTGGAATGATCAGTGGAATGATGTGTGGAATGATGTGTGGAATGATGTGTGGACTGATGTGTGGAATGATGTGTGGAATGACGTGTGCAATGATCTTTGGAATGTGATTTGGAATGATGTGTGGAATGAGGTGTGGACTGATGTGTCGAATGATGGGTGGAATGATGTGTGGAATGATGTGTAGAATGATGTGTCGAATGATATGTGGAATGATGTGTGGAATGATCTCTCGAAAGATGTGTGGAATGTTGTGTGGAATGAAATGTGGAATGATGTGTGGAATGATGTATGGAATGATGTGTGGAATGCTGCTTAGAATAAAGCGTGGAATGATGTGTGGAATGAATTATGGAATGGTGTGTGGAATGCTGCTTAGAATAAAGCATGGAATGATGTGTGGAATGAATTGTGGAATGGTGTGTGGAATGATGTGTGGAATGAGGTGTGGAATAATGAGTTGAATGACGTATGGAATGATGTGTGGAATGATGTCCCGAATGATGTTTGGAATGATGTGTGGAATGATGTGTGGACTGGTGTGTGGAATGAGGTGTGGAATGATGTGTGGAATGAGGTGTGGAATGATGTGTGGAATCATGTGTTGAATGAGGTGTGGAATGAGGTGTGGAATGATGCGTGGAATGATGCGTGGAATGATGCATGGAAGGATGTGTGGATTGATGTGTGGAATAAATTGTGGAATGATGTTTGGAATGATGAGTGGGATGAAGCGTGGAATGATGCGTGGAATGATGCATGTAAGTATGTGTGGATTGATGTGTGGAATAAATTCTGGAATGATGTTTGGAATGATGACTGGAATGATGTGTGGAATGATGTGTGGTATGAGGTGTGGAATGATGTGCGGAATGATGTGTGGTATGATGTTTTCGATGTTGTGAGGAATGATGTCTGGAATGATGTCTGGAATGAGGTGTGGAATGATGTGTGGAAAGTTTTGTGGAATGGTGTGTGGAAGGATGTGTGGAAAGAGGTTTGTAATGATAAGTTGAATAATGTGTGCGATGATTTGTGGAATGATATGTGGAATGAGGTATGGAATGGTGTGTGGAATGATATGTGGAATGATGTCTGGAAAGAGGTGTGGAATGATGTGTGGAATGATATGTGGAATGATGCGTGGAATGATGTGTGGAATGATGCGTGGAATGATGTGTGGAATGAATTGAGGAATGATGTGTGGAATAATGAGTGTAATGATGTCTGGATGATGTGCGTAATGATGTTTAGAATGAGGTGTGGAAGGATGTGTGGAATGATGTGTGGAATAATGTGTGGAATGATGTGTGGAATGATGTGTGGAATGATGTGTGGTATAATATGTGGAATGATGTGTGGAATGATGTGTGGAATGAGGTGTGGATGATGTGTGGAATGATGTGTGAAATTACGTGTGCAATGATGTTTAAAATGATGTGTGGAATGATGTGTGGAATGCTGTGTGGAATGATGTGTGGAATTATGTGTGGAATAATGTGTGGAATGAGGATTGGAATGATGTGTGGAATGAAGTTTGGAATGGTGTGTGGAATGATACATGGAATGATGTGTGGAATGAATTGTGGAATGATGTGTGGAATGATGTGTGGAATGATATGTGGAATGATGCGTGGAATGATACTTGGAATGATGTGTGGAATGAATTGTGGAATGATGTGTGGAATGATGTTAAGAATGAGGTGTGCAATGATGTGTGGAATGATTTGTGGAATGAGGTGTGGAATAATGTGTGGTAGGATGTGTGGAATAATATGTGGAATGATGTGTGGATGATGTGTGGAATGAGGTGTGGAATGAGGTGTGGAATGAGGTGTGGAATGAGGTGTGGAATGATGTGTGGAATGATGTTTGAAATGATGTGTGGAATGATGTGTGAAATGATGTGTGGAATGATGTGTTGAATGAGGTGTGGAATTATATGTGGAATGATGTGTCGAATTAGGTGTGTGTTAGCGTTAGTGTTTTCTCTGAAGAATCACTCAACACTCAGAGTCGGTTCCAACGCCTGGCGACATTTAATAACGCTCAGCGGGGAGGAAAGACTCAGGACTCGATCCAGGTTTCTCTCCACAGAACAAAGGTTTACATGCACCTTTATATGTTTCACAACAGTTACAAAACAGTTTACTACAGATACACAGCCCATCACGGCTGGACACAAGCCAATCACAACGATTATAGATTACATATAGGTTTTTTTAACCCAATAGAATTCCCCTATTATCCCGGGAACCATATGTTCGGTTTTTGTCAGCGTGGGCTGATCGATGACTTTATAGGTTCTCTCCCTAGTTCTTTCATCTGGGAGAAATAATTGGTTTATAGCCTTGTTTACAGCAAATGGTTTCCCTCTTATCTTTCTTCCTGGGGAATTAATTGGTTTATGGCCTTGTTCACAGGAGATGGTTTCCTTCTTATCTCTGTCAACCCTCATCCCAGGCATTCCTACAGTGGGCCTCACAGGGTTATTGCTCGCTCAGTGAACGTTCAACAGTTCACAGCTTGACTACCTGATTTCCCATCATGCCTGGGCAGCCATTTTATGTGTGTGTCCATTTAAGCTTATGTGAGCTTTAAATATCCAGCAGGTGCCTAATGCCTAAGTCTGTATATATATATATATCTACTCTCGACAATAGTGTGGAACCATTTTGGAACAGTATGTGGAATGATGTGTGGAATGTTGTGTGGAATGATGTTTGGAATGATGTGTGGAATGATGTATGGAATGAGTTGTTGAATGATGTTTGGAATGAGTTGTGGAATGATGTGTGGAATGAGGTGTGGAATGATGTGCGGAATGATGTGTGGATTGATGTGTAGAATGAAATGTGGAACGCTGTGTGGAATGAAGAGTGGAATTATGTGTGGAATGATGTTTGGCATTATGTTTAGAATGAGGTGTGTAATGATGTGTGGAATGATTTGTGGAATGAGGTGTGGAATGATGTGTGGAATGAGGTGTGGAATGATGTTTAGAATGAGGTATGGAATGATGTGTGGAATGCTTTGTGGAATGATGTGTGAAATGAGGTGTGGAATGATGTGTGGAATGATGTGTGGATTGATGTGTATAATGAAATGTGGAACGCTGTGTGGAATGAAGAGTGGAATTATGTGTGGAACGCTGTGTGGAATTATGTTTAGAATGAGGTGTTTAATGATGTGTGGAATGATTTGTGGAATGAGGTGTGGAATGGTGTGTGGAATGATGCGTGGAATGAGGCGTGGAATGATGCGTGGAATGAGGCGTGGAATTCGGAATGGAATGATGTGTGGAATGCGGTGTGGCATAGGTTTGGAATGATGTGTGGAATGATGTGTAGAATGAGGTGTGGAATGATGTGTGGAAAGATTCGTGGAATGATGTGTAGAATGAGGTTTGGAACGATGTGTGGAATGATGGGTGTAATGATGTGTGGAATAATGTGTGGAATGAGGTTTGGAATGATGTGTGGAATGATGTTTGGGATGATGTGTGGAATGATGTGTGGAATAACGGGTGGAATGTGTTGTTGAATGAGGTGGGAAATGAGGTGTGGAATGATGTGTGGAATGAGGTGTGTAATGATGCGTGGAATGATGCGTGGAATGATGCGTGGAAGGATGTGTGGACTGATGTGTGGAATAAATAGTGGAATTTTGTTTAAAATGAGGTGTGGAATGATGTGTGGAATCATGTGTTGAATAAGTTGTGGAATGAGGTTTGGAATGATGCGTGGAATGATGCGTGGAATGATGCATGGAATTATGTGTGGATTGATGTGTGGAATAAATTGTGGAATGATGTTTGGAATGATGAGTGGAATGATGTGTGGAATGATTTGGGGTATGATGTGTTCGATGTTGTGAGGAATGATGTCTGGAATGATGTCTGGAATGAGGTGTGGAATGATGTGTGGAATGGTATGTGGAATGGTGTATGGAAGGATGTGTGGAATGAGGTTTGTAATGATAAGTTGAATGATATATGCTATGATTGGTGGAATGATATGTGGAATGAGGTATGGAATGGTGTGTGGAATGATATGTGGAATGATGTCTGGAATGAGGTGTGGAATGATGTGTGAAATGATATGTGGAATGATGCGTGGAATGATGTGTGGAATGAAGTTTGGAATGATGTGTGGAAGGATGTTTGGAATGACGGGTGGAATGTGTTATGGAATGAGGTTTGGAATGATGTGTGGAATGATATGTGGAATGATGCGTGGAATGATACATGGAATGATGTGTGGAATGAATTGTGGAATGATGTGTGGAATGATGTGTGGAATGATGTGTGGAATGATGTTAAGAATGAGGTGTGCAATGATGTGTGGAATGATTTGTGGAATGAGGTGTGGAATGATGTGTGGAATGATGTGTGGAATGAATTGAGGAATGATGTGTGGAATAATGAGTGTAATGATGTCTGGATGATGTGCGTAATGAGTTTTAGAATGAGGTGTGGAAGGATGTGTGGAATGATGTGTGGAATAATGTGTGGAATGATGTGTGGAATGATGTGTGGAATGATGTGTGGAATAATATGTGGAATGATGTGTGGAAAGATGTGTGGAATGAGGTGTGGATGATGTGTGGAATGATGTGTGAAATGACGTGTGGAATGATGTTTAAAATGATGTGTGGAATGATGTGTGGAATGCTGTGTGGAATGATGTGTGGAATTATGTGTGGAATAATGTGTGGAATGAGGATTGGAATGATGTGTGGAATGAAGTTTGGAATGGTGTGTGGAATGATGTTTCGAATGACGGGTGGAATGAGTTATGGAATGAGGTTTGGAATGATGTGTGGAATGATATGTGGAATGATGCGTGGAATGATACATGGAATGATGTGTGGAATGAATTGTGGAATGATGTGTGGAATGATGTTTGGAATGATGTGTGGAAAGATGTTAAGAATGATGTGTGCAATGATGTGTGGAATGATTTGTGGAATGAGCTGTGGAATGATGTGTGGAATGATGTGTGGAATAATATGTGGAATGATGTGTGGATGATGTGTGGACTGAGGTGTGGAATGAGGTGTGGAATGAGGTGTGGAATGAGGTGTGGAATGATATGTGGAATGATGTTTGAAATGATGTGTGGAATGATGTGTGAAATGATGTGTGGAATGATGTGTTTAATGAGGTGTGGAATTATATGCGGCATGATGTGTCGAATTAGGTGTGGAACCATTTGTGGAATAGTGTGTGGAATGATGTGTGGAATGTTGTGTGGAATGATGTTTGGAATGATGTGTGGAATGATGGATGGAATGAGTCGTTGAATGATGTGTGGAATGAGTTGTGGAATGATGTGTGGAATGAGGTGTGGAATGATGTGTGGAATGATGTGTGGATTGATGTGTAGAATGAAATGTGGAACGCTGTGTGGAATGAAGAGTGGAATTATCTGTGGAATGATGTGTGGAATTATGTTTAGAATGAGGTGTTTAATGATGTGTGAAATGATTTGTGGAATGAGGTGTGGAATGATGTGTGGAATGAGGTGTGGAATGATGTGTGGAATGATGTGTGGAACGCTGTGTGGAATGAAGAGTGGGATTATGTGTGGAACGCTGTGTGGAATGAAGAGTGGTATTATGTGTGGAATGATGTGTGGAATTCTGTTTAGAATGAGGTGTTTAATGATGTATTGAATGATTTGTGGAATGAGGTGTGGAATGATGTGTGGAATGAGGTGTGGAATGATGTGTGGAATGATGTGTGGAATAATATGTGGAATGATGTGTGGATGATGTGTGGAATGAGGTGTGGAATGAGGTGTGGAATGATGTGTGGAATGAGGTGTGGAAAGATGTGTGGAATGATGTTTGAAATGATGTGTGGAATGATGTGTGAAATGATTGTGGAATGATGTGTTGAATGAGTTGTGGAATTATATGTGGAATGATGTGTCGAATGAGGTGTGGAACCATTTGTGGAATAGTGTGTGGAACGATGTGTGGAATGTTGTTTGGAATGAGTTGTTGAATGATGTTTGGAATGAGTTGTGGAATGATGTGTGGAATGAGTGTGGAATGATGTGTGGAATGATGTATGGAATGAGTTGTTGAATGATGTGTGGAATGAGTTGTGGAATGATGTGTGGAATGAGGTGTGGAATGATGTGTGGAATGATGTGTGGATTGATGTGTAGATTGAAATGTGGAACGCTGTGTGGAATGAAGAGTGGAATTATCTGTGGAATGATGTGTGGAATTGTTTAGAATGAGGTGTTTAATGATGTGTGGAATGATTTGTGGAATGAGGTGTGGAATGATGTGTGGAATGAGGTGTGGAATGATGTGTGGAATGATGTGTGGAACGCTGTGTGGAATGAAGAGTGGAATTATGTGTGGAACGCTGTGTGGAATGAAGAGTGGTATTATGTGTGGAATGACGTGTGGAATGATGTTTGAAATGATGTGTGGAATGATGTGTGAAATGATTGTGGAATGATGTGTTGAATGAGTTGTGGAATTATATGTGGAATGATGTGTCGAATGAGGTGTGGAACCATTTGTGGAATAGTGTGTGGAATGATGTGTGGAATGTTGTGTGGAATGATGTGTGGAATGATGTGTGGAATGACTGGTGGAATGAGTTGTGGAATAATGCGTGGAATGATGTGTGGAATGATATGTGGAATGATGTTTGAAATGATGTGTGGAATGACGTGTGGAATGATGTTTGGAATGATGTGTTGGGGAAATTGATGGGATTGAACGCCGATAAATCCCCAGGGCCTGATGGACTGCATCCCAGCGTACTTAAGGAGGTGGCCTTGGAAATAGTGGATGCGTTGACAGTCATTTTCCAACATTCCATTGACTCTGGATCAGTTCCTATGGAGTGGAGGGTAGCCAATGTAACCCCACTTTTTAAAAAAGGAGGGAGAGAGAAAACAGGGAATTATAGACCGGTCAGCCTGACATCGGTAGTGGGTAAAATGATGGAATCAATTATTAAGGATGTCATAGCAGTGCATTTGGAAAGATGTGACATGATAGGTCCAAGTCAGCATGGATTTGTGAAAGGGAAATCATGCTTGACAAATCTTCTGGAATTTTTTGAGGATGTTTCCAGTAGAGTGGATAAGGGAGACCAGTTGATGTGGTATATTTGGACTTTCAGAAGGCGTTCGACAAGGTCCCACACAAGAGATTGATGTGCAAAGTTAGAGCACATGGGATTGGGGGTAGTGTACTGACATGGATTGAGAACTGGTTGTCAGACAGGAAGCAAAGAGTAGGAATAAATGGGTACTTTTCAGAATGGCAGGCAGTGACTAGTGGGGTACCGCAAGGTTCTGTGCTGGGGCCCCAGCTGTTTACACTGTATATTAATGATTTAGATGAGGGGATTAAATGTAGTATCTCCAAATTTGCGGATGACACTAAGTTGGGTGGCAGTGTGAGCTGCGAGGAGGATGCTGTGAGGCTGCAGAGCGACTTGGATAGGTTAGGTAAGTGGGCAAATGCATGGCAGATGAAGTATAATGTGGATAAATGTGAGGTTATCCACTTTGGTGGTAAAAACAGAGAGACAGACTATTATCTGAATGCTGACAGATTAGGAAAAGGGGAGGTGCAAAGAGACCTGGGTGTCATGGTACATCAGTCATTGAAGGTTGGCATGCAGGTGAAGCAGGCGGTTAAGAAAGCAAATGGCATGTTGGCCTTCATAGCAAGGGGATTTGAGTACAGGGGCAGGGAGGTGTTGCTACAGTTGTACAGGGCATTGGTGAGGCCACACCTGGAGTATTGTGTACAGTTTTGGTCTCCTAACCTGAGGAAGGATATTCTTGCTATTGAGGGAGTGCAGCGAAGGTTCACCAGACTGATTCCCGGGATGGCGGGACTGACCTATCAAGAAAGACTGGATCAACTGGGCTTGTATTCACTGGAGTTCAGAAGAATGAGAGGGGACCTCATAGAAACATATAAAATTCTGACGGGGTTAGACAGGTTAGATGCAGGAAGAATGTTCCCAATTTTGGAGAAGTCCAGAACCAGGGGTCACAGTCTAAGGATAAGGGGTAAGCCATTTAGGACCGAGATGCGGAGGAACTTCTTCACCCAGAGAGTGGTGAAACTGTGGAATTCTCTACCACAGAAAGTTGTTGAGGCCAATTCACTAAATATATTCAAAAAGGAGTTAGATGAGGTCCTTACTGCTAGGGGGATCAAGGGGTATGGTGAGAAAGCAGGAATGGGGTACTGAAGTTGAATGTTCAGCCATGAACTCATTGAATGGCGGTGCAGGCTAAAAGGGCCGAATGGCCTACTCCTGCACCTATTTTCTATGTTTCTATGTTTCTATGTGCGGAATGACGTGTGGAATGATGTTTGTAATGATGTGTGGAATGATGTATGGAATGAGTTGTTGAATGAAGTGTGGAATGAGTTGTGGAATGATGTGTGGAATGAGGTGTGGAATGATGTGTGGAATGATGTGTGGATTGATGTGTAGAATGAAATGTGGAACGCTCTGTGAAATGAAGTGTGGAATTATGTGTGGAATGATGTGTGGAATTATGTTTAAAATGAGGTGTTTAATGATGTGTGGAATGACTTGTG
Source organism: Pristiophorus japonicus (assembly GCF_044704955.1). NCBI lineage: Eukaryota > Metazoa > Chordata > Chondrichthyes > Pristiophoridae > Pristiophorus > Pristiophorus japonicus. Next base: position 23,362 of record NW_027253488.1, read on the forward strand.
GAATGAGGTGTGGAATGATGTGTGCAATGAGGTGTGGAATGATGTTTAGAATGAGGTATGGAATGATGTGTGGAATGATTTGTGGAATGATGTGTGGAATGAGGTGTGGATTGATGTTTGGAATGATGTGTGGATTGATGTGTAGAATGAAATGTGGAACGCTGTGTGGAATGAAGAGTGGAATTATGTGTGGAAGGCTGTGTGGAATGAAGAGTGGAATTATGTGTGGAATGATGTGTGGAATTATGTTTAGAATGAGGTGTTTAATGATGTGTGGAATGATTTGTGGAATGAGGTGTGGAATGATGTGTGCAATGAGGTGTGGAATGATGTTTAGAATGAGGTATGGAATGATGTGTGGAATGATTTGTGGAATGAGGTGTGGAATGATGTGTGGAATGATGTGTGGAATAAAATGTGGAATGATGAGTGGTATGATGCATGGAATGCCATGTGAAATGATGTGTGGAATGATGTGTGGAATGATGTGTGGAATGATGTTTGGAATGTGGTGTGGAATGATCAGTGGAATGATGTGTGGAATTATGTGTGGAATGATGTGTGGAATGATGTGTGGAATAATGTGTGGAATGATGTGTGGAATAATGTGTGGAATGATGTGTGGAATGATGTGTGTAATGATGTTTGGAATGAGATTTGGAATGATGTGTGGAATGAGGTGTGGAATGATGTGTGGAATGATGGGTGGAATGATGTGTGGAATGATGTGCAGAATGATGTGTGGAATGATGTGTGGATTGATGTGTGGAATGATGTCTAGAAAAATATGTGGAATGATGTGTGGAATAAAATGTGGAATGATGTGTGGAATGATGTATGGATTGATGTGTGGAATGATGCTTAGAATGATGCGTGGAATGATGTGTGGAATGAATTGTGGAATGGTGTGTGGAATGATGTTTAAAATGAGGTGTGGAATGATGTGGGAACGATTTGCGGAATGAGGTGTGGAATGATGTGTGGAATGAGGTGTGGAATGAGGTGTGGAATAATGAGTGGAATGACGTGTGGAATGATGTGTGGAATGATGTCCCGAATGATGTGTGGAATGATGTGTGGAATGATATGTGGACTGGTGTATGGAATGAGGCGTGGAATGATGTGTGGAATCATGTGTTGAATGAGGTGTGGAAATAGGTGTGGAATGATGCGTGGAATGATGCGTGGAATGATGCATGGAAGGATGTGTGGATTGATTTGTGGAATAAATTGTGGAATGATGTTTGGGGTGGTGAGTGGAATGATGTGTAGAATGATGTGTGGTAAGAGGTGTGGAATGAGGTGTGGAATGTTTTATGGAATGAAGTGAGGAATGATATGTGGAATGATGTGTGGTATGATGTGTGGAATGATGTGTGGAATGATGTGTGGAATGATACGTGGAATGAGGCGTGGAATGAGGAATGGAATGATGTGTGAAATGATGTGTGGGATGCTATGTGGCATAGGTTTGGAATGTTGTATGGAATGATGTGTAGAATGAGGTGTGAAAAATTGCGAGGAATGATGTGTGGAATGAAGTGTGGAATGATGTGTGGAATGATGTGTGGAATGATGTGTGTAATGATGTATGGAATGATCTGTGGAATGCCGTGAGGAATGACGTGTGGAATGATGTGTGCAATGCTATGTGCAATGATGTGAGGAATGACGTTTAGAATGAGATGTGAATTGATGTGTGGAATGATGTTTGGAATGATGTGTGGAATGATGTTTGCAATGAGGTGTGGAATGATGTGTGGAATGATGTGTGGAATGATGTGTGGATTGATTTGTGGAATGATGTGTGGAATGATGTGTGGAATGATGTGTGGAGCGATGGGTGGAATGATGTGTGGCATAATGTGTCGAATGAGGTTTGGAATGATGTGTGGAATGATGTTTGGAAAGATATGTGGAATGACGTGTGGTATGACGGGTGGAATGTGTTGTGGAATGAGGTGGGAAATAAGTTGTGGAATGATGTGTGGAATGAGGTGTTGAATGAGGTGTGGAATGATGTGTGGAATGATGTGTGGAATGATGCGTGGAATGATGCATGGAAGGATGTGTGGATTGATGCGTGGAATAAATTGTGGAATGATGTTTGGAATGATGAGTGGAATGATGTGTGGAATGATGTGTGGAATGATGTGTGGAATGATGTTTGAAATGATGTGTGGAATGATGTGTGAAATGATTGTGGAATGATGTGTTGAATGAGTTGTGGAATTATATGTGGAATGATGTGTCGAATGAGGTGTGGAACCATTTGTGGAATAGTGTGTGGAATGATGTGTGGAATGTTGTGTGGAATGATGTGTTGAATGATGTGTGGAATGACTGGTGGAATGAGTTGTGGAATAATGCTGGGAATGATGTGTGGAATGATATGTGGAATGATGTTTGAAATGATGTGTGGAATGACGTGTGGAATGATGTTTGGAATGATTTGTTGGGGAAATTGATGGGATTGAAGGCCGATAAATCCCCAGGGCCTGATGGACTGCATCCCAGCGTACTTAAGGAGGTGGCCTTGGAAATAGTGGATGCGTTGACAGTCATTTTCCAACATTCCATTGACTCTGGATCAGTTCCTATGGAGTGGAGGGTAGCCAATGTAACCCCACTTTTTAAAAAAGGAGGGAGAGAGAAAACAGGGAATTATAGACCGGTCAGCCTGACATCGGTAGTGGGTAAAATGATGGAATCAATTATTAAGGATATCATAGCAGTGCATTTGGAAAGAGGTGACATGATAGGTCCAAGTCAGCATGGATTTGTGAAAGGGAAATCATGCTTGACAAATCTTCTGGAATTTTTTGAGGATGTTTCCAGTAGAGTGGATAAGGGAGAACCAGTTGATGTGGTATATTTGGACTTTCAGAAGGCGTTCGACAAGGTCCCACACAAGAGATTGATGTGCAAAGTTAGAGCACATGGGATTGGGGGTAGTGTACTGACATGGATTGAGAACTGGTTGTCAGACAGGAAGCAAAGAGTAGGAATAAATGGGTACTTTTCAGAATGGCAGGCAGTGACTAGTGGGGTACCGCAAGGTTCTGTGCTGGGGCCCCAGCTGTTTACACTGTACATTAATGATTTAGATGAGGGGATTAAATGTAGTATCTCCAAATTTGCGGATGACACTAAGTTGGGTGGCAGTGTGAGCTGCGAGGAGGATGCTGTGAGGCTGCAGAGCGACTTGGATAGGTTAGGTAAGTGGGCAAATGCATGGCAGATGAAGTATAATGTGGATAAATGTGAGGTTATCCACTTTGGTGGTAAAAACAGAGAGACAGACTATTATCTGAATGCTGACAGATTAGGAAAAGGGGAGGTGCAAAGAGACCTGGGTGTCATGGTACATCAGTCATTGAAGGTTGGCATGCAGGTGAAGCAGGCGGTTAAGAAAGCAAATGGCATGTTGGCCTTCATAGCAAGGGGATTTGAGTACAGGGGCAGGGAGGTGTTGCTACAGTTGTACAGGGCATTGGTGAGGCCACACCTGGAGTATTGTGTACAGTTTTGGTCTCCTAACCTGAGGAAGGACATTCTTGCTATTGAGGGAGTGCAGCGAAGGTTCACCAGACTGATTCCCGGGATGGCGGGACTGACCTATCAAGAAAGACTGGATCAACTGGGCTTGTATTCACTGGAGTTCAGAAGAATGAGAGGGGACCTCATAGAAACATATAAAATTCTGACGGGGTTAGACAGGTTAGATGCAGGAAGAATGTTCCCAATTTTGGAGAAGTCCAGAACCAGGGGTCACAGTCTAAGGATAAGGGGTAAGCCATTTAGGACCGAGATGCGGAGGAACTTCTTCACCCAGAGAGTTTTGAAACTGTGGAATTCTCTACCACAGAAAGTTGTTGAGGCCAATTCACTAAATATATTCAAAAAGGAGTTAGATGAGGTCCTTACTGCTAGGGGGATCAAGGGGTATGGTGAGAAAGCAGGAATGGGGTACTGAAGTTGAATGTTCAGCCATGAACTCATTGAATGGCGGTGCAGGCTAGAAGGGCCGAATGGCCTACTCCTGCACCTATTTTCTATGTTTCTATGTTTCTATGTGCGGAATGACGTGTGGAATGATGTTTGTAATGATGTGTGGAATGATGTATGGAATGAGTTGTTGAATGAAGTGTGGAATGAGTTGTGGAATGATGTGTGGAATGAGGTGTGGAATGATGTGTGGAATGATGTGTGGATTGATGTGTAGAATGAAATGTGGAACGCTTTGTGAAATGAAGTGTGGAATTATGTGTGGAATGATGTGTGGAAATATGTTTAAAATGAGGTGTTTAATGATGTGTGGAATGACTTGTGGAATGAGGTGTAATGATGTGTGGAATGAGGTGTGGAATGATGTTTAGAATGAGGTATGGAATGATGTGTGGAATGATTTGTGGAATGATGTGTGGAATGAGGTGTGGATTGATGTTTGGAATGATGTGTGGATTGATGTGTAGAATGAAATGTGGAACGCTGTGTGGAATGAAGAGTGGAATTATGTGAGGAAGGCTGTGTGGAATGAAGAGTGGAATTATGTGTGGAATAATGTGTGGAATTATGTTTAGAATGAGGTGTTTAATGATGTGTGGAATGATTTGTGGAATGAGGTGTGGAATGATGTGTGCAATGAGGTGTGGAATGATGTTTAGAATGAGGTATGGAATGATGTGTGGAATGATTTGTGGAATGAGGTGTGGAATGATGTGTGGAATGATGTGTGGAATAAAATGTGGAATGATGAGTGGTATGATGCATGGAATGCCAGGTGAAATGATGTGTGGAATGATGTGTGGAATGATGTGTGGAATGATGTTTGGAATGTGGTGTGGAATGATCAGTGGAATGATGTGTGGAATTATGTGTGGAATGATGTGTGGAATGATGTGTGGAATAATGTGTGGAATGATGTGTGGAATAATGTGTGGAATGATGTGAGGAATGATGTGTGTAATGATGTTTGGAATGAGATTTGGAATGATGTGTGGAATGAGGTGTGGAATGATGTGTGGAATGATGGGTGGAATGATGTGTGGAATGATGTGCAGAATGATGTGTGGAATGATGTGTGGATTGATGTGTGGAATGATGTCTAGAAAAATGTGTGGAATGATGTGTGGAATAAAATGTGGAATGATGTGTGGAATGATGTATGGAATGATGTGTGGAATGATGCTTAGAATGATGCGTGGAATGATGTGTGGAATGAATTGTGGAATGGTGTGTGGAATGATGTTTAAAATGAGGTGTGGAATGATGTGGGAACGATTTGCGGAATGAGGTGTGGAATGATGTGTGGAATGAGGTGTGGAATGAGGTGTGGAATAATGAGTGGAATGACGTGTGGAATGATGTGTGGAATGATGTCCCGAATGATGTGTGGAATGATGTGTGGAATGATATGTGGACTGGTGTATGGAATGAGGCGTGGAATGATGTGTGGAATCATGTGTTGAATGAGGTGTTGAAATAGGTGTGGAATGATGCGTGGAATGATGCGTGGAATGATGCATGGAAGGATGTGTGGATTGATTTGTGGAATAAATTGTGGAATGATGTTTGGGGTGGTGAGTGGAATGATGTGTAGAATGATGTGTGGTAAGAGGTGTGGAATGAGGTGTGGAATGTTTTATGGAATGAAGTGAGGAATGATATGTGGAATGATGTGTGGAATGATGTGTGGAATGATGTGTGGAATGATGTGTGGAATGATACGTGGAATGAGGCGTGGAATGAGGAATGGAATGATGTGTGAAATGATGTGTGGGATGCTATGTGGCATAGGTTTGGAATGTTGTATGGAATGATGTGTAGAATGAGGTGTGAAAAATTGCGAGGAATGATGTGTGGAATGAAGTGTGGAATGATGTGTGGAATGATGTGTGGAATGATGTGTGTAATGATGTATGGAATGATCTGTGGAATGCCGTGAGGAATGACGTGTGGAATGATGTGTGCAATGCTATGTGCAATGATGTGAGGAATGACGTTTAGAATGAGATGTGAATTGATGTGTGGAATGATGTTTGGAATGATGTGTGGAATGATGTTTGCAATGAGGTGTGGAATGATGTGTGGAATGATGTGTGGAATGATGTGTGGATTGATTTGTGGAATGATGTGTGGAATGATGTGTGGAATGATGTGTGGAGCGATGGGTGGAATGATGTGTGGAATAATGTGTCGAATGAGGTTTGGAATGATGTGTGGAATGATGTTTGGAAAGATATGTGGAATGACGTGTGGTATGACGGGTGGAATGTGTTGTGGAATGAGGTGGGAAATAAGTTGTGGAATGATGTGTGGAATGAGGTGTTGAATGAGGTGAAGAATGACGTGTGGTATGACGTGTGGAATGATGTGTGGAATTATATTTGGAATGAGTTTTGGAATGATGTGTGGAATGATTTGTGGAATGATGTTTGGAATGATGTGTGGACTGAGGTGTGGAATGAGGTGTGGAATGATGCGTGGAATGATGCGTGGAATGATGCGTGGAAGGCTGTGTGGATTGATGTGTGGAATAAATAGTGGAATGATGTTTATAATGAGGTGTGGAATGATGTGTGGAATGATGTGTGGAATGATGTGTGGAATGATGTGTGGAATGATATGTGGAATGAGGTCTGGAATGATGTGTGGAATGATGCGTGGAATGATGCGTGGAATGATGCATGGAAGGATGTGTGGATTGATGCGTGGAATAAATTGTGGAATGATGTTTGGAATGATGAGTGGAATGATGTGTGGAATGATGTGTGGAATGATGTGTGGAATGATGTTTGAAATGATGTGTGGAATGATGTGTGAAATGATTGTGGAATGATGTGTTGAATGAGTTGTGGAATTATATGTGGAATGATGTGTCGAATGAGGTGTGGAACCATTTGTGGAATAGTGTGTGGAATGATGTGTGGAATGTTGTGTGGAATGATGTGTGGAATGATGTGTGGAATGACTGGTGGAATGAGTTGTGGAATAATGCTTGGAATGATGTGTGGAATGATATGTGGAATGATGTTTGAAATGATGTGTGGAATGACGTGTGGAATGATGTTTGGAATGATGTGTTGGGGAAATTGATGGGATTGAAGGCCGATAAATCCCCAGGGCCTGATGGACTGCATCCCAGCGTACTTAAGGAGGTGGCCTTGGAAATAGTGGATGCGTTGACAGTCATTTTCCAACATTCCATTGACTCTGGATCAGTTCCTATGGAGTGGAGGGTAGCCAATGTAACCCCACTTTTTAGAAAAGGAGGGAGAGAGAAAACAGGGAATTATAGACCGGTCAGCCTGACATCGGTAGTGGGTAAAATGATGGAATCAATTATTAAGGATGTCATAGCAGTGCATTTGGAAAGAGGTGACATGATAGGTCCAAGTCAGCATGGATTTGTGAAAGGGAAATCATGCTTGACAAATCTTCTGGAATTTTTTGAGGATGTTTCCAGTAGAGTGGATAAGGGAGAACCAGTTGATGTGGTATATTTGGACTTTCAGAAGGCGTTCGACAAGGTCCCACACAAGAGATTGATGTGCAAAGTTAGAGCACATGGGATTGGGGGTAGTGTACTGACATGGATTGAGAACTGGTTGTCAGACAGGAAGCAAAGAGTAGGAATAAATGGGTACTTTTCAGAATGGCAGGCAGTGACTAGTGGGGTACCGCAAGGTTCTGTGCTGGGGCCCCAGCTGTTTACACTGTACATTAATGATTTAGATGAGGGGATTAAATGTAGTATCTCCAAATTTGCGGATGACACTAAGTTGGGTGGCAGTGTGAGCTGCGAGGAGGATGCTGTGAGGCTGCAGAGCGACTTGGATAGGTTAGGTAAGTGGGCAAATGCATGGCAGATGAAGTATAATGTGGATAAATGTGAGGTTATCCACTTTGGTGGTAAAAACAGAGAGACAGACTATTATCTGAATGCTGACAGATTAGGAAAAGGGGAGGTGCAAAGAGACCTGGGTGTCATGGTACATCAGTCATTGAAGGTTGGCATGCAGGTGAAGCAGGCGGTTAAGAAAGCAAATGGCATGTTGGCCTTCATAGCAAGGGGATTTGAGTACAGGGGCAGGGAGGTGTTGCTACAGTTGTACAGGGCATTGGTGAGGCCACACCTGGAGTATTGTGTACAGTTTTGGTCTCCTAACCTGAGGAAGGACATTCTTGCTATTGAGGGAGTGCAGCGAAGGTTCACCAGACTGATTCCCGGGATGGCGGGACTGACCTATCAAGAAAGACTGGATCAACTGGGCTTGTATTCACTGGAGTTCAGAAGAATGAGAGGGGACCTCATAGAAACATATAAAATTCTGACGGGGTTAGACAGGTTAGATGCAGGAAGAATGTTCCCAATTTTGGAGAAGTCCAGAACCAGGGGTCACAGTCTAAGGATAAGGGGTAAGCCATTTAGGACCGAGATGCGGAGGAACTTCTTCACCCAGAGAGTGGTGAAACTGTGGAATTCTCTACCACAGAAAGTTGTTGAGGCCAATTCACTAAATATATTCAAAAAGGAGTTAGATGAGGTCCTTAATGCTAGGGGGATCAAGGGGTATGGTGAGAAAGCAGGAATGTGGTACTGAAGTTGAATGTTCAGCCATGAACTCATTGAATGGCGGTGCAGGCTAGAAGGGCCGAATGGCCTACTCCTGCACCTATTTTCTATGTTTCTATGTTTCTATGTGTGGAATGACGTGTGGAATGATGTTTGTAATGATGTGTGGAATGATGTATGGAATGAGTTGTTGAATGAAGTGTGGAATGAGTTGTGGAATGATGTGTGGAATGAGGTGTGGAATGATGTGTGGAATGATGTGTGGATTGATGTGTAGAATGAAATGTGGAACGCTGTGTGAAATGAAGTGTGGAATTATGTGTGGAATGATGTGTGTAATGATGTTTAAAATGAGGTGTTTAATGATATGTGGAATGACTTGTGGAATGAGGTGTAATGATGTGTGGAATGAGGTGTGGAATGATGTTTAGAATGAGGTATGGAATGATGTGTGGAATGATTTGTGGAATGATGTGTGGAATGAGGTGTGGATTGATGTTTGGAATGATGTGTGGATTGATGTGTAGAATGAAATGTGGAACGCTGTGTGGAATGAAGAGTGGAATTATGTGTGGAAGGCTGTGTGGAATGAAGAGTGGAATTATGTGTGGAATGATGTGTGGAATTATGTTTAGAATGAGGTGTTTAATGATGTGTGTAATGATTTGTGGAATGAGGTGTGGAATGATGTGTGCAATGAAGTGTGGAATGATGTTTAGAATGAAGTATGGAATGATGTGTGGAATGATTTGTGGAATGAGGTGTGGAATGATGTGTGGAATGATGTGTGGAATAAAATGTGGAATGATGAGTGGTATGATGCATGGAATGCCATGTGAAATGATTTGTGGAATGATGTGTGGAATGATGTGTGGAATGATGTTTGGAATGTGGTGTGGAATGATCAGTGGAATGATGTGTGGAATTATGTGTGGAATGATGTGTGGAATGATGTGTGGAATAATGTGTGGAATGATGTGTGGAATAATGTGTGGAATGATGTGTGGAATGATGTGTGTAATGATGTTTGGAATGAGATTTGGAATGATGTGTGGAATGAGGTGTGGAATGATGTGTGGAATGATGGGTGGAATGATGTGTGGAATGATGTGCAGAATGATGTGTGGAATGATGTGTGGATTGATGTGTGGAATGATGTCTAGAAAAATGTGTGGAATGATGTGTGGAATAAAATGTGGAATGATGTGTGGAATGATGTATGGAATGATGTGTGGAATGATGCTTAGAATGATGCGTGGAATGATGTGTGGAATGAATTGTGGAATGGTGTGTGGAATGATGTTTAAAATGAGGTGTGGAATGATGTGGGAACGATTTGCGGAATGAGGTGTGGAATGATGTGTGGAATGAGGTGTGGAATGAGGTGTGGAATAATGAGTGGAATGACGTATGGAATGATGTGTGGAATGATGTCCCGAATGATGTGTGGAATGATGTGTGGAATGATATGTGGACTGGTGTATGGAATGAGGCGTGGAATGATGTGTGGAATCATGTGTTGAATGAGGTGTGGAAATAGGTGTGGAATGATGCGTGGAATGATGCGTGGAATGATGCATGGAAGGATGTGTGGATTGATTTGTGGAATAAATTGTGGAATGATGTTTGGGGTGGTGAGTGGAATGATGTGTAGAATGATGTGTGGTAAGAGGTGTGGAATGAGGTGTGGAATGTTTTATGGAATGAAGTGAGGAATGATATGTGGAATGATGTGTGGAATGATGTGTGGAATGATGTGTGGAATGATGTGTGGAATGATACGTGGAATGAGGCGTGGAATGAGGAATGGAATGATGTGTGAAATGATGTGTGGGATGCTATGTGGCATAGGTTTGGAATGTTGTATGGAATGATGTGTAGAATGAAGTGTGAAAAATTGCGAGGAATGATGTGTGGAATGAAGTGTGGAATGATGTGTGGAATGATGTGTGGAATGATGTGTGTAATGATGTATGGAATGATCTGTGGAATGCCGTGAGGAATGACGTGTGGAATGATGTGTGCAATGCTATGTGCAATGATGTGAGGAATGACGTTTAGAATGAGATGTGAATTGATGTGTGGAATGATGTTTGGAATGATGTGTGGAATGATGTTTGCAATGAGGTGTGGAATGATGTGTGGAATGATGTGTGGAATGATGTGTGGATTGATTTGTGGAATGATGTGTGGAATGATGTGTGGAATGATGTGTGGAGCGATGGGTGGAATGATGTGTGGCATAATGTGTCGAATGAGGTTTGGAATGATGTGTGGAATGATGTTTGGAAAGATATGTGGAATGACGTGTGGTATGACGGGTGGAATGTGTTGTGGAATGAGGTGGGAAATATGTTGTGGAATGATGTGTGGAATGAGGTGTTGAATGAGGTGAAGAATGACGTGTGGTATGACGTGTGGAATGATGTGTGGAATTATATTTGGAATGAGTTTTGGAATGATGTGTGGAATGATTTGTGGAATGATGTGTGGAATGATGTGTGGACTGAGGTGTGGAATGAGGTGTGGAATGATGCGTGGAATGATGCGTGGAATGATGCGTGGAAGGATGTGTGGATTGATGTGTGGAATAAATAGAGGAATGATGTTTATAATGAGGTGTGGAATGATGTGTGGAATGATGTGTGGAATGATGTGTGGAATGATGTGTGGAATGATATGTGGAATGAGGTCTGGAATGATGTGTGGAATGATGCGTGGAATGAAGCGTGGAATGATGCATGGAAGGATGTGTGGATTGATGCGTGGAATAAATTGTGGAATGATGTTTGGAATGATGAGTGGAATGATGTGTGGAATGATGTGTGGAATGAGGTGTGGAATGATGTGCGGAATGATGTGTGGTATGATGTGTGGAATGATGTGTGGAATGAGGTGTGGAATGCTGAATGGAATGATGTGTGGAATGATATGTGGAATGATGTGTGGAATGAGGTGTGGAATGATACGTGGAATGAGGCGTGGAAAGAGGTTTGGAATAATGTGTGGAATGATGTGTGGAATGATCTGTGGAATAAAGGCCCAATTGATGTGTAGAATGATGTTTGGAATGATGTGTGGAATGATGTGTGGAATGATCTGTGGAATGATGTTAAGAGTGAGGTGTGGAATGCTGTGAGGGATGATATGTGAAATGATGTGTGGAATTATGTCTGGAATGAAGTGTGGAATGTGGTGTGGAATGATGTGTAGAATAAGGTTTGGAATGATGTGTGCAATAATGTGTGGAATGAGGTTTGGAATGATGTGTGGAATGATGTTTGGAATGATGTGTGGAATGATGTGTGGAATAACGGGTGGAATGTGTTGTGGAATGAGGTGGGAAATGAGTTGTGGAATTATGTGTGGAATGACGTGTGGTATGAGGTGTCGAATGATGTGTGCAATGCTGTGTGGAATCATGTGTGCAATGAGGTGTGGAAATAGGTGTGGAATGATGTTTGGAATGAGTTATGGAATTATGTGTCGAATGATGTGTGGAATGTTGTTTGGAATGATGTGTTAAATGAGGTGTGGAATGATGTGTGGTATGATATGTGGAATGATAGGTGGAATGATGTGTGGAATGATGTGTGGAATGATGCGTGTAATGAGGTGTGGAATGAGGTGTAGAATGTGCTGTGGAATGATGTGTGGAATGAGGTGTGAAATGAGGTGTGGAATGATGAGTGAAATCATGTGAGGAATGATGTGTAGAATGAGGTGTGGAATGAGGTGTGGAATGATGCGTGGAATGATGCGTGAATTGATGTGTGGAATGAGGTGTGGAATGAAGTGTGGAATGATGTGAGGAATGATGGGTGGAATGTTGTGTGGAATGATATGTGGGATGATGTGTGAAATGAAGTGTGGAATGATGTGTGGAATGAGGTGTGGAATGAAGTGTGGAATGATGTGAGGAATGATGTGTAGAATTAGGTTTGAAATGATGTGTGGAATGAGGTGTGGAATGAGATGTGGAATGAGGTGTGGAATGATGCATGGAATGAAGTTTGGAATTATGTGTGGAATGATGTGTGGAATGATGTCAGGAATGATGTGTGGAATGATGTTTGGAATGATGTGTGGAATGAGTCTTGGCATTATGTGTGGAATGGGGTAAGGAATGTTGTGTGGAATGATGTGTGGATGTGGCTTGGAATGATGTGTGGAATGATGTGTGGAATGATGTGTGAAAATAGGTTTGGAATGATGTGTGGAATGATGTGTAGCATGACGTCTGGAATGATGGGAGGAATGATGTGTGGAAAGATGTGTGGAATGACGTGTGGAATATATGTGTGGAATGATGTGTGGAATGGTGTGTGGAATGATGTGTGGAATGATGTGTGGAATGATGTGTAGAATGAGGTGTGGAATGATGTGTGGAATGATGTGTGGAATGATGTGTGGAATGATGTGTGGAATGAGGTGCGGAATGTGCTGTGGAATTATGTGTGGAATGAGTTGAGAAATGAGGTGTGGAATGATGTGTGAAACGATGTGAGGAATGATGTGTAGAATGAGGTGTGGAATGAGGTGTGGAATGAGTTGTGGAATGATGCGTGAAATGATGCGTGTAATGATGCGTGGAAGTTTGTGTGGATTGAAGTGTGGAATAAATTGTGGAATGAGATTTAAAATGAGGTGTGGAATGATGTGTGGAATGATGTGTGGAATGATGTGTGGAATGATGTGTAGAATGAGGTGTGGAATAAGGTGTGGAATGTGCTGTGGAATAATGTGGAATGAGGTGTGAAATGAGGTGTGGAATGATGTGTGAAATGATGTGCGGAATGATGTGTCGAATGAGGCGTGGAATGATGTGTGAAATGAGGTGTGGATTGAGGTGTGGAATGATGCGTGGAATGATGTGTGGAATGATGTGTGGAATGATGTTTGGAATGATGTCTGGAATGATGTGTGCAATGATATGTGGAATGATGTGTGGAATGATGTTTGGAATGATGTGCGGAATGATGTGTAGAATGATGTGTGGAATGATTTGAGGAATGATGTGAGGAATGGTGGGTGGTATGACGTGTGGAATGATGTGTGGAATGATGTGTGGAATGAGGTGTGTAATGAAGTGTGGAATGATGTGAGGAATGATGTGTAGAATTAGGTTTGGAAATATGCGTGGAATTATGTGTGGACTGAGGTGTGGAAAGAGGTGTGGAATGATGTGTGGAATGGGTATTGGCATTATGTGTGGAATGGGGTTTGGAATGATGTGTGGAATGATGTGTGAATGAGGTTTGGAATGATGTGTGGAATGATGTGTGGAATGATGTGTGAAAATAGGTTTGAAATGATGTGTGATATGATGTGTAGCATGACGTCTGGAATGATGGGAGTAATGATTTTGGAATTATGTGTGGAATGACGTGTGGAAATATGTGTGGAATGATGTGTGGAATGAGGTGTGGAATGATGTGTGTAATGATGTGTGGAATGATGTGTCGAATGAGGTGTGGAATGATGTGTGGAATGAGGTGTGGAATGTGCTGTGGAATGATGTGTGGAATGAGTTGAGAAATGTGGTGTGGAATGAGTTGTGGAATGATGCGTGAAATGATGCGTGTAATGATGCGTGGATGTTTGTGTGGATTGAAGTGTGGAATAAATTGTGGAATGTGATTTAAAATGAGGTGTGGAATGATGTGTGGAATGATGTGTGGAATGATGTGTAGAATGAGGTGTGGAATGTGCTGTGGAATGAAGTGTGGAATGAGGTGTGAAATGAGGTGTGGAATGATGTGTGAAATGACGTGCGGAATGATGTGTAGAATGAGGCGTGGAATGATGCGTGAAATGAGGTGTGGAATGAGGTGTGGAATGATGTGTGGAATGATGTTTGGAATGATGTCTGGAATGACGTGTGGCATGATGTGTGGAATGATGTGTGGAATGATGTTTGGAATGATGTGCGGAATGATGTGTAGAATGATGTGTGGAATGATGTGAGGAATGATGTGAGGAATGGTGGGTGGAATGACGTGTGGAATGATCTGTGGAATGATGTGTGGAATGATGTGTAGAATGATGTGTGGAATGAGGTGTGGCATGATGTGTCGAATTATGTGTGGAGTGAGTTGTGGAAGGAGATGTGGAATTATGCATGGAATGATGTGTGGAATGACGTGTGGAATGATGTGTGGAATAAAGTCTGGAATGATGTGTAGAATGAGGTGTGGACTGAGGTGTGGAATGATGTGTGGAATGATGTGTGGAATGATGTGTGGAATGATATGTGAAATCATGTGAGGAATGATGTATGGAATGAGTTGAGAAATAAGGTGTGGAATGATGTGTGAAACGATGTGAGGAATGATGTGTAGAATGAGGTGTGGAATGAGTTGTTGAATGATGCGTGTAATGATGCGTGTAATGATGCGTGGAAGTTTGTGTGGATTGAAATATGGAATAAATTGTGGAAAGAGATTTTAAATGAGGTGTGGAATGCTGTGTGGAATGATGTGTGGAATGATGTGTGGAATGATGTGTAGAATGAGGTGTGGAATGAGGTGTGGAAGGTGCTGTGGAATGATGTGTGGAATGAGGTGTGAAATGAGGTGTGGAATGATGTGTGAAATGATGTGCGGAATGATGTGTAGAATGAGGCGTGGAATGATGTGTGAAATGAGGTGTGGAATGAGGTGTGAAATGATGCGTGGAATGATGTGTGGAATGATGTGTGGAATGATGTTTGGAATGATGGCTGGAATGATGTGTGGAATGATGTGTGGAATGATGTGTGGAATGATGTTTGGAATGATGTGCGGAATGATGTGTAGAATGATGTGTGGAATGATGTGTGGAATGATGTGAGGAATGTTGGGTGGAATGACGTGTGGAATGATGTGTGGAATGATGTGTGGAATGATGTGTGGAATGATGTGTGGAATGAGGTGTGGAATGAAGTGTGGAATGATGTCTGGAATGATGTGTGGAATGATGTGTAGAATGATGTCTGGAATGATGTGTGGAATGATGTGTGGAATGATGTGTGGAATGATGTTTGGAATGATGTGCGGAATGATGTGTAGAATGATGTGTGGAATGATGTGTGGAATGAGGTGAGGAATGGTGGGTGGAATGATGTTTGGATTGATGAGTGGAATGATGTGTAGAATGAGGTGTGGAATGGTGGGTGGCATGATGTGTGGAATGATCTGTGGAATGATGTATGGAATGTGGAGTGGAATGATGTGTGGAATGTTGTATGGAATGATGTGTTGAATGATGTGTGGAATAGTGTATGGAATGATGTGTGGAATGATGTGTGGAATGATGTTTGGAAAGAGGTGTGGAATGTGCTAGGAATGATGTGTGGAATGAGGTGTGAAATGAGATGTAGAATGATGTGTGAAACGATGTGAGGAATGATGTGTAGAATGAGGTGTGGAATGTGGTGTGGAATGAGGTGTGCAATGATGCGTGAAATGATGTGTGGAAAGAGGTGTGGATTGATGTGTGGAATGAATATTGGCATTATGTGTGGAATGGGGTTTGGAATGATGTGTAGAATGATGTGTGGATGAGGTTTGGAATGATGTGTGGAATGATGTGTGGAACGATGTGTGAAAATAGGTTTGGAATGATGTGTGGAATGACGTGTAGCATGACGTCTGGAATGATGGGAGGAATGATGTGTGGAAAGATGTGTGGAATGAAGTGTGGAAATATGTGTGGAATGATGTGCGGAATGAGGTGCGGAATGATGTGTGTAATGATGTGTGGAATGATGTGTAGAATGAGGTGTGGAATGATGTGTGGAATGATGTGTGGATTGATATGTGGAATGATGTGTGGAATGAGGTGTGGAATGTGCTGTGGAATGAGGTGTGGAATGAGTTGAGAAATGAGGTGTGGAATGATGTGTGAAACGATGTAAGGAATGATGTGTAGAATCAGGTGTGGAATGAGTTGTGGAATGAGTTGTGGAATGATGCATGAAATGATGCGTGTAATGATGCGTGGAGATTTGTGAGGATTGAAGTGTGGAATAAATTGTGGAATGAGATTTAAAATGAGGTGTGGAATGATGTGTGGAATGATGTGTGGAATGATGTCTGGAATGATGTGTAGAATGAGGTGTGGAATGAGGTGTGGAATGTGCTGTGTAATGATGTGTGGAATGAGGTGTGAAATGAGGTGTGGAACGATGTGAGAAATGATGTGCGGAAGGATGTGTAGAATGAGGCGTGGAATGATGTTTGAAATGATGTCTGGAATGAGGTGTGGAATGATGTGTGGAATGATGTTTGGAATTATGTCTGGAATGATGTGTGGAATGATGTGTGGAATGATGTTTGGAATGATGTGCGGAATGATGTGTAGAATGATGTGTAGAATGATGTGAGGAATGATGTGAGGAATGGTGGGTGGAATGACATGTGGAATGATATGTGGAATGATGTGGGGAATGATGTGTGGAATGATGTGTGGAATGAGGTGTCGAATGATGTGTGGAATTATGTGTGGAGTGAGTTGTGGAAGGAGGTGTGGAATGATGCATGGAATGAGGTTTGGAATGATGTGTGGAATG
Source organism: Pristiophorus japonicus (assembly GCF_044704955.1). Lineage (NCBI taxonomy): Eukaryota > Metazoa > Chordata > Chondrichthyes > Pristiophoridae > Pristiophorus > Pristiophorus japonicus. The sequence continues at coordinate 40,491 of NW_027253488.1, forward strand.
ACGTGTGGAATGGTGGGTGGAATGACGTGTGGAATGATATGTGGAATGATGTGTGGAATGAAGTTTGGAATGATGTGTGGAATGAGGTGTGAAATGATGTGTGGAATGATTTGTGAAATCATGTGAGGAATGATGTGTATAATGAGGTGTGGAATGATGTGTGAAATGAGGTGTTGAATGAGGTTTGGAATGATGCGTGGAATGATGTGTGGAATGATGTTTGGAATGATGTGTGGAATGATGTGTAGAATGAGGTGTGGAATGGTGGGTGGAATGATGTGTTGAATGATGTGTGGAATGATGTGTGAAATGATGTGTGGAATGATGTTGGAAATGAGCTGTGGAATGAGGTGTGGAATGATGTGTGAAATGAGGTGTGGAATGAGGTGTGGAATGATGCGTGGAATAATGTGTGGAATGATGTTTGGAATGATGTGTGGAATGCTGTGTAGAATGAGGTGTGGAATGATGTGTGGAATGAGGTGTGGAATGATGTATGGAATGACGTGTGGAATTAGTTGTGGAAGGAGGTGTGGAATGATGCATGGAATGATGTTTGGAATTATGTGTGGAATGATGTGTGGAATGATGTCTGGAATGATGTGTGGAATGATGTTTGGAATGATGTATGGAATGATGTTTGGAATGATGTGTGAAATGAGGTGTGGAATGATGTGTGGAATGAGGTGTGCAATGGTGAGTGGAATGATGTGTGGAATGATGAGTGGAATGATGTTTGGAATGATGTGTGGAATGATGTGTGGAATGGTGAGTGGAATGATGTGTGGAATGATGTGTGGAATGATGTGAGAAATGATGTTTGGAATGTGGTGTGGAATGATGTGTGGAATGGTGTGTAGAATGATGTGTAGAATGAGGTGTGGAATGATGTGTGGAATGATGTGTGGAATGATTTGTAGAATAATGTGTGGAATGAGGTTTGGAATGATGTGTGAAATGATGTGTGGAAAGAGGTGTGGAATGATGTGTGGAATGAGTATTGGCATTATGTGTGGAATGGGGTTTGGAATGTTGTGTGGAATGATGTGAGGATGAGGTTTCGAATGATGTGTGGAATGATGTGTGGAATGATGTGTGAAAATAGTTTTGGAATGATGTGTGGAATGATGTGTAGCATGACGTCTAGAATGATGGGAGGAATGATGTGTGGAAAGATGTGTGGAATGACGTGTGGAATGAGGTGTGGAATGATGTGTGGAATGATGTGTGGAATGATGTGTAGAATGAGGTGTGAAATAATGTGTGGAATGATTTGTGGAATGAGGTGTGGAATGTGCTGTGGAATGATGTGTGGAATGAGTTGCGAAGTGAGGTGTGGAATGATGTGTGAAATGATGTGAGGAATGATGTGTAGAATGAGGTGTGGAATGAGGTGTGGAATGAGTTGTGGAATGATGCGTGAAATGATGCGTGTAATGATGCGTGGAAGTTTGTGTGGATTGAAGTTTGGAATAAATTGTGGAATGAGATTTAAAATGAGGTGCGGAATGATGTGCGGAATGATGTGTAGAATGATGTGTGGAATGATGTGAGGAATGATGTGAGGAATGGTGGGTGGAATGATGTGTGGAATGATGTGTGGAATGATGTTTGGAATGATGTGCGGAATGATGTGTAGAATTATGTGTCGAATGATGTGAGGAATGGCGTGTGGAATGATGTGTGGAATGATGTGAGAATGATGTGTGGAATGTGTGTGGAATGAGGTGTGGAATAATGTTTGGAATGATGTCCGGAATGAAGTGTGGAATGATGTGTGGAATGATATGTGGAATGATGTTTAGAATGATGTGCGGAATGATGTGTAGAATGATGTGTGGAATGATGTGTGGAATGATGTGAGGAATGGTGGGTGGAATGACGTGTGGAATGATGTGTGGAATGATGTGTGGAATGATGTGTGGAATGATGTGTGGAATGAGGTGTGGAATGAAGTGTGGAATGATGTGAGGAATGATGTGTAGTTAGATTTGGAATTATGTGTGGAATTATGTGTGGAATGACGTGTGGAATAATGTGTGGAATTATGTGTAGAGTGAGTTGTGGAAGGAGGTGTGGAATGATGCATGGAATGCTGTTTGGAATGATGTGTGGAATGATGTGTGGAATGATGTTTGGAATGATGTGTGGAATGATGTGTAGAATGAGGTGTGGAATGGTGGGTGGCATGATGTGTGGAATGATCTGTGGAATGATGTATGGAATGTGGAGTGGAATGATGTGTGGAATGTTGTATGGAAACCTGTGTTGAATGATGTGTGGAATGGTTTATGGAATGATGTGTGGAATGATGTGTGGAATGATGTGTGGAATGAGGTGTGGAATGTGCTATGGAATGATGTGTGGAATGAGGTGTGACATGAGATGTGGAATAATGTGTGAAACGACGTGAGGAATGATGTGTAGAATGAGGTGTGGAATGAGGTGTGGAATGAGGTGTGGAATGATGCGTGAAATGATGTGTGGAAAGAGGTGTGGAATCATGTGTGGAATGAGTATTGGCATTATGTGTGGAATGGGGTTTGGAATGATGTGTGGAATGATGTGTGGATGAGGTTTGGAATGATGTGTGGAATGATATGTGGAACGATGTGTGAAAATAGGTTTGGAATGATATGTGGAATGATGTGTAGCATGACGTCTGGAATGATGGGAGGAATGATGTGTGGAAAGATGTGTGGAATGACGTGTGGAAATATGTGTGGAATGATGTGTGGAATGAGGTGTGGAATGATGTGTGTAATGATGTGTGGAATGATGTGTAGAATGAGGTGTGGAAGGATGTGTGGAATGATGTGTGGAATGATATGTGGAATGATGGGTGGAATGAGGTGTGGAATGTGCTGTGGAATGATGTGTGGAATGAGTTGAGAAATGACGTGTGGAATGATGTGTGAAACGATGTGAGGAATGATGTGTAGAATGAGGTGTGGAATGAGTTGTGGAATGAGTTGTGGAATGATGCATGAAATGATGCGTGTAAAGATGCGTGGAAGTTTGTGAGGATTGAAGTGTGGAATAAATTGTGGAATGAGATTTAAAATGAGGTGTGGAATAATGTGTGGAATGATGTGTGGAATGATGTGTGGAATGATGTGTAGAATGACGTGTGGAATGAGGTTTGGGATGTGCTGAGGAATGATGTGTAGAATAAGGTGTGAAATGAGGTGTGCAATGATGTGAGAAATGATGTGCGGAATGATGTGTAGAATGAGGCGTGTAATGATGTTTGAAATGAGGTGTGGAATGAGGTGTGGAATGATGTGTGGAATGATGTTTGGAATGATGTCTGGAATGATGTGTGGAATGATGTGTGGAATGATGTGTAGAATGATGTCTGGAATGATGTGAGGAATGATGTCAGGAATGGTGGTTGGAATGACATGTGGAATGATATGTGGAATGATGTGTGGAATGATGTGTGGAATGATGTGTGGAATGAGGTGTGGAATGATGTGTGGAATTATGTGTGGAGTGAGTTGTGGAAGGAGGTGTGGAATGATGCATGGAATGCTGTTTGGAATGATGTGTGGAATGATGTGTGGAATGATGTTTGGAATGATGTGTGGAATGATGTGTAGAATGAGGTGTGGAATGGTGGGTGGCATGATGTGTGGAATGATCTGTGGAATGATGTATGTAATGTGGAGTGGAATGATGTGTGGAATGTTGTATGGAAACCTGTGTTGAATGATGTGTGGAATGGTTTATGGAATGATGTGTGGAATGATGTGTGGAATGATGTGTGAAATGAGGTGTGGAATGTGCTATGGAATGATGTGTGGAATGAGGTGTGACATGAGATGTGGAATGATGTGTGAAACGATGTGAGGAATGATGTGTAGAATGAGGTGTGGAATGAGGTGTGGAATGAGGTGTGGAATGATGCGTGAAATGATGTGTGGAAAGAGGTGTGGAATGATGTGTGGAATGATATGTGGAACGATGTGTGAAAATAGGTTTGGAATGATGTGTGGAATGATATGTAGCATGACGTCTGGAATGATGGGAGGAATGATGTGTGGAAAGATGTGTGGAATGACGTGTGGAAATATGTGTGGAATGATGTGTGGAATGAGGTGTGGAATGATGTGTGTAATGATGTGTGGAATGATGTGTAGAATGAGGTGTGGAAGGATGTGTGGAATGATGTGTGGAATGATATGTGGAATGATGGGTGGAATGAGGTGTGGAATGTGCTGTGGAATGATGTGTGGAATGAGTTGAGAAATGACGTGTGGAATGATGTGTGAAACGATGTGAGGAATGATGTGTAGAATGAGGTGTGGAATGAGTTGTGGAATAGGTTGTGGAATGATGCATGAAATGATGCGTGTAAAGATGCGTGGAAGTTTGTGAGGATTGAAGTGTGGAATAAATTGTGGAATGAGATTTAAAATGAGGTGTGGAATGATGTGTGGAATGATGTGTGGAATGATGTGTGGAATGATGTGTAGAATGAGGTGTGGAATGAGGTGTGGGATGTGCTGAGGAATGATGTGTAGAATAAGGTGTGAAATGAGGTGTGCAATGATGTGAGAAATGATGTGCGGAATGATGTGTAGAATGAGGCGTGGAATGATGTTTGAAATGAGGTGTGGAATGAGGTGTGGAATGATGTGTGGAATGAAGTTTGGAATGATGTCTGGAATGATGTGTGGAATGATGTGTGGAATGATGTGTAGAATGATGTGTGGAATGATGTGAGGAATGATGTGAGGAATGGTGGTTGGAATGACATGTGGAATGATATGTGGAATGATGTGTGGAATGATGTGTGGAATGATGTGTGGAATGAGGTGTGGAATGATGTGTGGAATTATGTGTGGAGTGAGTTGTGGAAGGAGGTGTGTAATGATGCATGGAATGATGTTTGGAATGATGTGTGGAATGACGTGTGGAATGGTGGGTGGAATGACGTGTGGAATGATATGTGGAAGGAGGTGTGGAATGATGCATTGAATGATGTTTGGAATGATGTGTGGAATGACGTGTGGTAAGGTGGGTGGAATGAGGTGTGGAATGATGCGTGGAATGATGTGTGGAATGATGTTTGGAATGATGTGTGGAATGATGTGTAGAATGAGGTGTGGAATGAGTTGAGAAATAAGGTGTGGAATGATGTGTGAAAGGATGTGAGGAATGATGTGTAGAATGAGGTGTGGAATGAGTTGTTGAATGATGCGTGTAATGATGCGTGTAATGATGCGTGCAAGATTGTGTGGATTGAAGTGTGGAATAAATTGTGGAAAGAGATTTTAAATGAGGTGTGGAATGATGTGTGGAATGATGTATAGAATGAGGTGTGGAATGAGGTGTGGAAGGTGCTGTGGAATGATGTGTGGAATGAGGTGTGAAATGAGGTGTGGAATGATGTGTGAAATGATGTGCGGAATGATGTGTAGAATGAGGCGTGGAATGATGTGTGAAATGAGGTGTGGAATGAGGTGTGAAATGATGCGTGGTATGATGTGTGGAATGATGTGTGGAATGATGTTTGGAATGATGTCTGGAATGATGTGTGGAATGATGTGTGGAATGATGTGTGGAATGATGTTTGGAATGATGTGCGGAATGATTTGTAGAATGATGTGTGGAATGATGTGAGGAATGTTGGGTGGAATGACGTGTGGAATGATATGTGGAATGATGTGTGGAATGATGTGTGGAATGAGGTGTGGAATGAAGTGTGGAATGATGTCTGGAATGATGTGTGGAATGATGTGTAGAATGATGTCTGGAATGATGTGTGGAATAATGTCTGGAATGATGTGTGGAATGATGTTTGGAATGATTTGCGGAATGATGTGTAGAATGATGTGTGGAATGATGTGTGGAATGATGTGAGGAATGGTGGGTGGAATGATGTTTGGAATGATGTGTGGAATGATGTGTAGAATGAGGTGTGGAATGGTGGGTGGCATGATGTGTGGAATGATCTGTGGAATGATGTATGGAATGTGGAGTGGAATGATGTGTGGAATGTTGTATGGAATGATGTGTTGAATGATGTGTGGAATGGTGTATGGAATGATGTTTGGAATGATGTGTGGAATGATGTTTGGAAAGAGGTGTGGAATGTGCTATGGAATTATGTGTGGAATGTGGTGTGAAATGAGATGTGGAATGATGTGTGAAACGTTGTGAGGAATGATGTGTAGAATGAGGTGTGGAATGAGGTGTGGAATGAGGTGTGGAATGATGCGTGAAATGATGTGTGGAAAGAGGTGTGGAATGATGTGTTGAATGAGTATTGGCATTATGTGTGGAATGGGGTTTGGAATGATGTGTGGAATGATGTGTGGATGAGGTTTGGAATGATGTGTGGAATGATGTGTGGAACGATGTGTGAAAATAGGTTTGGAATGAATTGTGGAATGACGTGTAGCATTACGTCTGGAATGATGGGAGGAATGATGTGTGGAAAGATGTGTGGAATGAAGTGTGGAAATATGCGTGGAATGATGTGTGGAATGTGGTGTGGAATGATGTGTGGAATGATGTGTGGAATGATGTGTGCAATGATGTGTGGAATGAGGTGTGGAATGATGTGTGGAATTATGTGTGGAGTGAGTTGTGGAAGGAGGTGTGGAATGATGCATGGAATGATGTTTGGAATGATGTGTGGAATGACGTGTGGAATGGTGGGTGGAATGACGTGTGGAATGATATGTGGAAGGAGGTGTGGAATGATGCATGGAATGATGTTTGGAATGATGTGTGGAATGACGTGTGGAATCGTGAGTGGAATGAGGTGTGGAATGATGCGTGGAATGATGTGAGGAATGATGTTTGGAATGATGTGTGGAATGATGTGTAGAATGAGGTGTGGAATGAGTTGAGAAATAAGGTGTGGAATGATGTGTGAAACGATGTGAGGAATGATGTGTAGAATGAGGTGTGGAATGAGTTGTTGAATGATGCGTGTAATGATGCGTGGAAGTTTGTGTGGATTGAAGTATGGAATAAATTGTGGAAAGAGACGTGAAATGAGGTGTGGAATGATGTGTGAAATGATGTGCGGAATGATGTGTAGAATGAGGCGTGGAATGATGTGTGAAATGAGGTGTGGAATGAGGTGTGAAATGATGCGTGGAATGATGTGTGGAATGATGTGTGGAATGATGTTTGGAATGATGTGTGGAATGATGTGTGGAATGATGTGTGGAATGATGTGTGGAATGATGTTTGGAATGATGTGCGGAATGATGTGTAGAATGATGTGTGGAATGATGTGTGGAATGATTTGAGGCATGTTGGGTGGAATGACGTGTGGAATGATATGTGGAATGATGTGTGGAATGATGTGTGGAATGATGTGTGGAATGAGGTGTGGAATGAAGTGTGGAATGATGTCTGGAATGCTGTGTGGAATGATGTTTAGAATGATGTCTGGAATGATGTGTGGAATGATGTGTGGAATGATGTGTGCAATGATGTTTGGAATGATGTGTGGAATGATGTGAGGAATGGTGGGTGGAATGATGTTTGGAATGATGTGTGGAATGATGTGTAGAATGAGGTGTGGAATGGTGGGTGGCATGATGTGTGGAATGATCTGTGGAATGATGTATGGAATGTGGAGTGGAATGATGTGTGGAATGTTGTATGGAATGATGTGTTGAATGATGTGTGGAATGGTGTATGGAATGATGTGTGGAATGATGTGTGGAATGATGTTTGGAAAGAGGTGTGGAATGTGCGATGGAATGATGTGTGGAATGAGGTGTGAAATGAGATGTGGAATGATGTGTGAAACGATGTGAGGAATGATGTGTAGAATGAGGTGTGGAATGAGGTGTGGAATGAGGTGTGGAATGATGCGTGAAATGATGTGTGGAAAGAGGTGTGGAATGATGTGTGGAATGAGTATTGGCATTATGTGTGGAATGGGGTTTGGAATGATGGGAGCAATGATGTGTGGAAAGATGTGTGGAATGAAGTGTGGAAATATGTGTGGAATAATGTGCGGAATGAGGTGTGGAATGATGTGTGTAATGATGTGTGGAATGATGTGTAGAATGAGGTGTGGAATGATGTGTGGAATGAAGTGTGGATTGATATGTGGAATGATGTGTGGAATGAGGTGTGGAATGTGCTGTGGAATGATGTGTGGAATGAGTTGAGAAATGAGGTGCGGAATGATGTGTGAAACGATGTAAGGAATGATGTGTAGAATGAGGTGTGGAATGAGTTGTGGAATGAGTTGTGGAATGATGCATGAAATGTTGCGTGTAATGATGCGTGGAGATTTGTGAGGATTGAGGTGTGGAATAAATTGTGGAATGAGATTAAAATGAGGTGTGGAATGATGTGTGGAATGATGTGTGGAATGATGTGTGTAATGATGTGTAGAATGAGGTGTGGAATGAGGTGTGGAATGTGCTGTGGAATGATGTGTGGAATGAGGTGTGAAATGAGGTGTGGAATGATGTGAGAAATGATGTGCGGAATGATGTGTAGAATGATGTGTAGAATGATGTGAGGAATGATGTGAGGAATGGTTGGTGGAATGACATGTGGAATGATATGTGGAATGATGTGTGGAATGATGTGTGGAATGATGTGTGGATTGAGGTGTCGAATGATGTGTGGAATTATGTGTGGAGTGAGTTGTGGAAGGAGGTGTGGAATGATGCATGGAATGATGTTTGGAATGATGTGTGGAATGACGTGTGGAATGGTGGGTGGAATGACGTGTGGAATGATATGTGGAATGATGTGTGGAATGATGTTTGGAATGATGTGTGGAATGAGGTGTGAAATGATGTGTGGAATGATTTGTGAAATCATGTAAGGAATGATGTGTATAATGAGGTGTGTAATGATGTGTGAAATGAGGTGTTGAATGAGGTGTGGAATGATGCGTGGAATGATGTGTGGAATGATGTTTGGAATGATGTGTGGAATGATGTGTAGAATGAGGTGTGGAATGGTGGGTGGAATGATGTGTTGAATGATGTGTGGAATGATGTGTGAAATGATGTGTGGAAAGAGCTGTGGAATGATGTGTGGAATGAGTGTTGGCATTATGTGTGGAATGGGGTTTGGAATGTTGTGTGGAATGATGTGTGGATGAGGTTTCGAATGATGTGTGGAATGATGTGTGGAATGATGTGTGAAAATACGTTTGGAATGATGTGTGGAATGATGTGTAGCATGACGTCTGGAATGATGGGAGGAATGATCTGTGGAAAGATGTGTGGAATGATGTGTGGAATGATGTGTGGAATGATGTGTGGAATGATGTGTAGAATGAGGTGTGGAATATTGTGTGGAATGATTTGTGGAATGAGGTGTGGAATGTGCTGTGGAATGCTGTGTGGAATGAGTTGAGAAATGAGATGTGGAATGATGTGTGAAATGATGTGAGGAATGATGTGTAGAATGAGGTGTGGAATGAGGTGTGGAATGAGTTGTGGAATGATGCGTGAAATGATGCGTGTAATGATGCGTGGACGTTTGTGTGGATTGAAGTGTGGAATAAATTGTGGAATGAGATTTAAAATGAGGTGTGGAATGATGTTTGGAATGAAGTGTGGAATGATGTGTAGAATGTGCTGTGGAATGATGTGTGGAATGAGGTGTGAAATGAGGTGTGGAATGATGTGTGAAATGATGTGCGGAATGATGTGCGGAATGATGTGCGGAATGATGTGTAGAATGATGTGTGGAATGATGTGAGGAATGATGTGAGGAATGGTGGGTGGAATGGTGAAATGATGTGCGGAATGATGTGCGGAATGATGTGCGGAATGATGTGTAGAATGATGTGTGGAATGATGTGAGGAATGATGTGAGGAATGGTGGGTGGAATGATGTGTGGAATGATGTGTGGAATGATGTTTGGAATGATGTGCGGTATGATATGTAGAATGATGTGTCGAATGATGTGAGGAATGATGTGAGGAATGGTGGTTGGAATGACGTGTGGAATGATGTGTGGAATGATGTGTGGAATGATGTGTGGAATGTGTGTGGAATGAGGTGTGGAATAATGTTTGGAATGATGTCCGGAATGAAGTGTGGAATGATGTGTGGAATGATGTGTGGAATGATGTTTGGAATGATGTGCGGAATGATGTGTAGAATGATGTGTGGAATGATGTGTGGAATGATGTGAGGAATGGTGGGTGGAATGACGTGTGGAATGATGTGTGGAATGATGTGTGGAATGATGTGTGGAATGATGTGTGGAATGAGGTGTGGAATGAAGTGTGGAATGATGTGAGGAATGATGTGTAGAATTAGGTTTGGAATTATGTGTGGAATTATGTGTGGAATGAGGTGTGGAATGATGTGTGGAATTATGTGAGGTGTGAGTTGTGGAAGGAGGTGTGGAATGATGCATGGAATGATGTTTGGAATGATGTGTGGAATGATGTGTGGAATGATGTTTGGAATGATGTGTTGAATGATGTGTAGAATGAGGTGTGGAATGGTGGGTGGCATGATGTGTGGAATGATCTGTGGAATGATGTATGGAATGTGGAGTGGAATGATGTGTGGAATGTTGTGTGGAAACCTGTGTTGAATGATGTGTGGAATGGTTTATGGAATGATGTGTGGAATGATGTGTGGAATGATGTGTGGAATGAGGTGTGGAATGCGCTTTGGAATGATGTGTGGAATGAGGTGTGAAATGAGATGTGGAATGATGTGTGAAACGATGTGAGGAATGATGTGTAGAATGAGGTGTGGAATGAGGTGTGGAATGATGCGTGGAATGATGTGTGGAAAGAGGTGTGGAATGATGTGTGGAATGAGTATTGGCATTATGTGTGGAATGGGGTTTGGAATGATGTGTGGAATGATGTGTGGATGAGGTTTGGAATGATGTGTGGAATGATATGTGGAACGATGTGTGAAAATAGGTTTGGAATGATGTGCGGAATGATGTGTAGCATGACGTCTGGAATGATGGGAGGAATGATGTGTGGAAAGATGTGTGGAATGACGTGTGGAAATATGTGTGGAATGATGTGTGGAATGAGTGTGGAATGATGTGTGTAATGATGTGTGGAATGATGTGTAGAATGAGGTGTGGAATGATGTGTGGAATGATGTGTGGAATGATATGTGGAATGATGGGTGGAATGAGGTGTGGAATGTGCTGTGGAATGATGTGTGGAATGAGTTGAGAAATGACGTGTGGAATGATGTGTGAAACGATGTGAGGAATGATGTGTAGAATGAGGTGTGGAATGAGTTGTGGAATGAGTTGTGGAATGATGCATGAAATGATGCGTGTAATGATGCGTGGAAGTTTGTGAGGATTGAAGTGTGGAATAAATTGTGGAATGAGATTTAAAATGAGGTGTGGAATGATGTGTGGAATGATGTGTGGAATGATGTGTGGAATGATGTGTGGAATGATGTGTGGAATAAGGTGTGAAATGAGGTGTGCAATGATGTGAGAAATGATGTGCGGAATGATGTGTAGAATGAGGCGTGGAATGATGTTTGAAATGAGGTGTGGAATGAGGTGTGGAATGATGTGTGGAATGGTGTTTGGAATGATGTCTGGAATGATGTGTGGAATGATGTGTGGAATGATGTGTAGAATGATGTGTGGAATGATGTGAGGAATGATGTGAGGAATGGTGGTTGGAATGACATGTGGAATGATATTTGGAATGATGTGTGGAATGATGTGTGGAATGATGTGTGGAATGAGGTGTGGAATGATGTGTGGAATTATGTGTGGAGTGAGTTGTGGAAGGAGGTGTGGAATGATGCATGGAATGATGTTTGGAATGATGTGTGGAATGACGTGTGGAATGGTGGGTGGAATGAGGTGTGGAATGATGCGTGGAATGATGTGTGGAATGATGTTTGGAATTATGTGTGGAATGATGTGTAGAATGAGGTGTGGAATGGTGGGTGGAATGATGTGTTGAATGATGTGTGGAATGATGTGTGAAATGATGTGTGGAATGATGTTTGGAATGAGATGTGGAATGAGTTGTAGAATTATGTTTGGAATGATGTGTGGAATGATGTGTGGAAATAGGTGTGAAATGGTGTGCGCAATGATGCGTGGAATGATGTGTGGAATGATGTTTGGAATGATGTGTTAAATGAGGTGTGGACTGATGTGTGGTATGATATGTGGAATGATAGGTGGAATGATGTGTGGAATGATGTGTGGAATGATGCGTGTAATGAGTCGTGGAATGAGGTGTGGAATGATGTGTGGAATGATGTGTGGAATGATGTGTGGAATGATGTGTGAAATCATGTGAGGAATGATATGTAGAATGAGGTGTGGAATGATGTGTGGAATGAGGTGTGGAATGATGTGTGGAATTATGTGTGGAGTGAGTTGTGGAAGGAGGTGTGGAATGATGCATGGAATGATGTTTGGAATGATGTGTGGAATGACGTGTGGAATGGTGGGTGGAATGACGTGTGGAATGATATGTGGAATGATGTGTGGAATGATGTTTGGAATGATGTGTGGAATGAGGTGTGAAATGATGTGTGGAATGATTTGTGAAATCATGTGAGGAATGATGTGTATAATGAGGTGTGTAATGATGTGTGAAATGAGGTGTTGAATGAGGTGTGGAATGATGCGTGGAATGATGTTTGGAATGATGTTTGAAATGATGTGTGGAATGATGTGTAGAATGAGGTGTGGAATGATGTGTGGAATTATGTGTGGAGTGAGTTGTGGAAGGAGGTGTGGAATGATGCATGGAATGATGTTTGGAATGATGTGTGGAATGACGTGTGGAATGGTGGGTGGAATGAGGTGTGGAATTATGCGTGGAATGATGTGTGGAATGATGTTTGGAATTATGTGTGGAATGATGTGTAGAATGAGGTGTGGAATGGTGGGTGGAATGATGTGTTGAATGATGTGTGGAATGATGTGTGAAATGATGTGTGGAATGATGTTTGGAATGAGATGTGGAATGAGTTGTAGAATTATGTTTGGAATGATGTGTGGAATGATGTGTGGAAATAGGTGTGAAATGGTGTGCGCAATGATGCGTGGAATGATGTGTGGAATGATGTTTGGAATGATGTGTTAAATGAGGTGTGGACTGATGTGTGGTATGATATGTGGAATGATAGGTGGAATGATGTGTGGAATGATGTGTGGAATGATGCGTGTAATGAGTCGTGGAATGAGGTGTGGAATGATGTGTGGAATGATGTGTGGAATGATGTGTGGAATGATGTGTGAAATCATGTGAGGAATGATATGTAGAATGAGGTGTGGAATGATGTGTGGAATGAGGTGTGGAATGATGTGTGGAATTATGTGTGGAGTGAGTTGTGGAAGGAGGTGTGGAATGATGCATGGAATGATGTTTGGAATGATGTGTGGAATGACGTGTGGAATGGTGGGTGGAATGACGTGTGGAATGATATGTGGAATGATGTGTGGAATGATGTTTGGAATGATGTGTGGAATGAGGTGTGAAATGATGTGTGGAATGATTTGTGAAATCATGTGAGGAATGATGTGTATAATGAGGTGTGTAATGATGTGTGAAATGAGGTGTTGAATGAGGTGTGGAATGATGCGTGGAATGATGTTTGGAATGATGTTTGAAATGATGTGTGGAATGATGTGTAGAATGAGGTGTGGAATGGTGGGTGGAATGATGTGTTGAATGATGTGTGGAATGATGTGTGAAATGATGTGTGGAAAGAGGTGTGGAATGATGTGTGGAATGAGTATTGGCATTATGTGTGGAATGGGGTTTGGAATGTTGTGTGGAATGATGTGTGGATGAGGTTTCGAATGATGTGTTGAAAGATGTGTGGAATGATGTGTGAAAATACGTTTGGAATGATGTGTGGAATGATGTGTAGCATGACGTCTGGAATGATGGGAGGAATGATGTGTGGAAAGATGTGTGGAATGTCGTGTGGAATGAGGTGTGGAATGATGTGTGGAATGATGTGTGGAATGATGTGTGGAATGATGTGTAGAATGAGGTGTGGAATAATGTGTGGAATGATTTGTGGAATGAGGTGTGGAATGTGCTGTGGAATGCTGTGTGGAATGAGTTGAGAAATGAGGTGTGGAATGATGTGTGAAATGATGTGAGGAATGATGTGTAGAATGAGGTGTGGAATGAGGTGTGGAATGAGTTGTGGAATGATGCGTGAAATGATGCGTGTAATGATGCGTGGACGTTTGTGTGGATTGAAGTGTGGAATAAATTGTGGAATGAGATTTAAAATGAGGTGTGGAATGATGTTTGGAATGAAGTGTGGAATGATGTGTAGAATGTGCTGTGGAATGATGTGTGGAATGAGGTGTGAAATGAGGTGTGGAATGATGTGTGAAATGATGTGCGGAATGATGTGCGGAATGATGTGCGGAATGATGTGTAGAATGATGTGTGGAATGATGTGAGGAATGATGTGAGGAATGGTGGGTGGAATGATGTGTGGAATGATGTGTGGAATGATGTTTGGAATGATGTGCGGTATGATGTGTAGAATGATGTGTGGAATGATGTGTGGAATGACGTGAGGAATGGTGGGTGGAATGACGTGTGGAATGATGTGTGGAATGATGTGTGGAATGATGTGTGGAATGATGTGTGGAATGAGGTCTGGAATGAAGTGTGGAATGATGTGAGGAATGATGTGTAGAATTAGGTTTGGAATTATGTGTGGAATTATGTGTGGAATGAGGTGTGGAATGATGTGTGGAATTATGTGTGGAGTGAGTTGTGGAAGGAGGTGTGGAATGATGCATGGAATGATGTTTGGAATGATGTGTGGAATGATGTTTGGAATGATGTGTGGAATGATGTGTAGAATGAGGTGTGGAATGGAGGGTGGCATGATGTGTGGAATGATCTGTGGAATGATGTATGGAATGTGGAGTGGAATGATGTGTGGAATGTTGTATGGAAACCTGTGTTGAATGATGTGTGGAATGGTTTATGGAATGATGTGTGGAATGATGTGTGGAATGATGTGTGGAATGAGGTGTGGAATGTGCTATGGAATGATGTGTGGAATGAGGTGTGAAATGAGATGTGGAATGATGTGTGAAACGATGTGAGGAATGATGTGTAGAATGAGGTGTGGAATGAGGTGTGGAATGAGGTGTGGAATGATGCGTGGAATAAGGTTTGGAATAATGTGTGGAATGACGTTTGGAATGATGTGTGGAATGATGTGTGGAATGATGTGTGGAATGATGTGTGGAATGAAGTGTGAAATGATTTGTGGAATGATGTGTAGAATGAGGTGTGAAATGATGTGTGGAATGATGTGTGGAATGATGTGTGGAATGATGTGTGGAATGAGGTGTGGAATGTGCTGTGGAATGATGTGAATGAGGTGTGAAATGAGATGTGGAATGACATGTGAAACGATGTGAGGAATGATGTGTAGAATGAGGTTTGGAATGAGGTGTGGAATGAGGTGTGGAATGAGGTGTGGAATGATGCGTGAAATGATGTGTGGAAAGAGGTGTGGAATGATGTGTGGAATGAGTATTGGCATTATGTGTGGAATGGGGTTTGGAATGATGTGTGGAATGATGTGTGGATGAGGTTTGAAATGATGCGTGGAATGATGTGTGGAATGATGTGTGAAAATAGGTTTGGAATGATGTGTGAAATGATGTGTAGCATGACGTCTGGAATGATGGGAGGAATGAAGTGTGGAAAGATGTGTGGAATGACGTGTGGAAATATGTGTGGAATGATGTGTGCAATGACGTGTGGAATGATGTGTGGAATGATGTGTGGAATGATGTGTGGAATGATGTGTGGAATGATGTGTGGAATGATGTGTGAAATGAGGTGTGGAATGTGCTGTGGAATGATGTTTGGAATGAGTTGTGAAATGAGGTGTGAAATGACGTGTGAAACGATGTAAGGAATGATGTGTAGAATGAGGTGTGGAATGAGGTGTGGAATGAGTTGTGGTATGATGCGTCAATGATGCGTGTAATGATGCGTGGAAGTTTGAATGGATTGAAGTATGGAATAAATTGTGGAATGAGATTTAAAATGAGGTGTGGAATAATGTGCGGAATGATGTGTGGAATGATGCGTGGAATGATGTGTAGAATGAGGTGCGGAATGAGGTGTGGAATGTGCTGTGGAATGATGTGTGGAATGAGGTGTGAAATGAGGTGTGGAATGATGTGTGAAATGAGGTGTGGAATGAGGTGTGGAATGATGTGTGGAATGATGTTTGGAATGATGTTTGGAATGATGTGTGAAATGATGTGTGGAATGACGTGTGGAATGAAGTTTGGAATGATGTGTGGAATGATGTGTAGAATGAGGTTTGGAATGATGTGTAGAATGAGGTGTGGAATGATGTGTGGAATGACGTGTGGAATGATGTGTGGAATGATGTGTGGAATGATGTGTGGAATGATGTGTAGAATGAGGTGTGGAATGATGTGTGGAATTATGTGTAGAATGAGGTGTGGAATGATGTGTGGAATTATGTGTGGAGTGAGTTTTGGAAGGAGGTGTGGAATGATGCGTGGAATGATGTGTGGAATGATGTTTTGAATGATGTGTGGAATGATGTGGGAAATGATGTGTGGAATGATGTTTGGAATGAGTTGTGGAATGAGTTGTGGAAGTATGTTTGGAATGATGTGTGGAATGATGTGTGGAATGATGTGTGGAAATAGGTGTGGAATGGTGTACGCAATGATGTGTGGAATGATGGGTTGAATGATGTCTGGAATGATGTGTGAAATGATGTGTGGAATGATGTTTGGAATGAGTTGTGGAATGATGTGTGGAATGATGTGTGGAATGATGTTTGGAATGATGTGTTAAATGAGGTGTGGAATGATGTGTGGAATGTTGTATGGAATGATGTGTGGAATGATGCGTGGATATGATGTGTGGAATGATGTTTGGAATGATGTGTGGAATGCTGTCTAGAATGAGGTGTGGAATAATGTGTGAAATGAGGTGTGGAATGAGGTGTGGAATGATGCGTGGAATGATGTGTGGAATGATGTTTGGAATGATGTGTGGAATGCTGTCTAGAATGAGGTGTGGAATGATGTGTGGAATGAGGTGTGGAATGATGTATTGAATGAGGTGTGGAATTAGTTGTGGAAGGAGTTGTGGAATGATGCATGGAATGATGTTTGGAATTATGTGTGGAATGATGTGTGGAATGAAGTCTGGAATGATGTATGGAATGATGTTTGGAATGATGTGTGGAATGATGTTTGGAATGATGTGTGGAATGAGGTGTGGAATGGTGAGTGGAATGATGTGTGGAATGATGTATGGAATGATGTGAGAAATGATGTTTGGAATGTGGTGTGGAATAATGTGTGGAATGAGGTTTGGAATGATGTGTTAAATGATGTTTGGAATGGTGTGTGGAATGATGTGTGGAATGACGGGTAGAATGAGTGGAAGGATGCGTGGAATGATGTGTGGAATGTTGTGTGGAATGTTACGGGGAATGATGTGTGGAATGAGGTTTTGAATGATAAGTGGAATGAGGTGTGGAATTTTGTGTGGAATGATTTGTGGAATGAAGTGTTAAATGATATGTGGAATGATATGTGGAATGATGTTTGTAATGATGTATTGAATGATGTGTGGAATGATGTGTGGAATGATGTGTGGAATGATGTATGAAATGATGTGTGGAAAGAGGTGTGGAATGATGTGTGGAATGAGTATTGGCATTATGTGTGGAATGAGGTTTGGAATGATGTGTGGAATGATGTGTGGATGAGGTTTGGAATGATGTGTGGAATGATGTGTGGAATGATGTGTGAAAATAGGTTTGGAATAATGTGTGGAATGATGTGTAGCATGACGTCTGGAATGATGGGAAAAATGATGTGTGGAAAGATGTGTGGAATGACGTGTGGAAATATGTGTGGAATGATGTGTGGAATGTGGTGTGGAATGATGTGTGAAATGTTGTGTGGAATGATGTGTGGAATGAGGTGTGAAATGATGTGCGGAATGATGTGTGGAATGACATGTGGAATGATGTGTGGAATGAGGTGTGGAATGTGCTGTGGAATGATGTGTGGAATGAGGTGTGAAATGAGATGTGGAATGACGTGTGAAACGATGTGAGGAATGATGTGTAGAATGAGGTGTGGAATGAGGTGTGGAATGAGGTGTGGAATGATGCGTGAAATGATGCGTGTAATGATGCATGGAAGGTTGTGTGGATTGAAGTGTGGAATAAATTGTGGAATGAGGTTTAAAATGAGGTGTGGAATGATGTATGGAATGATGTGTGAAATGATGTGTGGAAAAAGGTGTGGAATGATGTGTGGAATGAGTCTTGGCATTATGTGTGGAATGGGGTTTGGAATGTTGTGTGGAATGATGTGTGGATGTGGCTTGGAATGATGTGTGGAATGATGTGTGGAATGATGCGTGTAATGATGCATGGAAGGTTGTGTGGATTGAAGTGTGGAATAAATTGTGGAATGAGGTTTAAAATGAGGTGTGGAATGATGTATGGAATGATGTGTGAAATGATGTGTGGAAAAAGGTGTGGAATGATGTGTGGAATGAGTCTTGGCATTATGTGTGGAATGGGGTTTGGAATGTTGTGTGGAATGATGTGTGGATGTGGCTTGGAATGATGTGTGGAATGATGTGTGGAATGATGTGTGAAAATATGTTTGGAATGATGTGTGGAATGATGTGTAGCATGACGTCTGGAATGATGGGAGGAATGATGTGTGGAAAGATGTGTGGAATGACGTGTGGAAATATGTGTGGAATGATGTGTGGAATGGGGTGTGGAATGATGTGTGGAATGATGTGCGGAATGATGTGTAGAATGTGGTGTGGAATGATGTGTGGAATGATGTGTGGAATGATGTGTGAAATGATGTGTGGAATGAGGTGCGGAATGTGCTGTGGAATGATGTGTGGAATGAGGTGTGAAATGAGGTGTGGAATGATGTGTGAAATGATGTGCGGAATGATGTGTCGAATGAGGCGTGGAATGATGTGTGAAATGAGGTGTGGATTGAGGTGTGGAATGATGCGTGGAATGATGTGTGGAATGATGTGTGGAATGATGTTTGGAATGATGTCTGGAATGATGTGTGGAATGATATGTGGAATGATGTGTGGAATGATGTTTGGAATGATGTGCGGAATGATGTGTAGAATGATGTGTGGAATGATGTGAGGAATGATGTGAGGAATGGTGGGTGGTATGACGTGTGGAATGATGTGTGGAATGATGTGTGGAATGATGTGTGGAATGATGTGTGGAATGACGTGTGGATTGAAGTGTGGAATGATGTGAGGAATGATGTGTAGAATTAGGTTTGGAAATATGTGTGGAATTATGTGTGGAATGAGGTGTGGAAAGAGGTGTGGAATGATTGTGGAATGGGTATTGGCATTATGTGTGGAATGGGGTTTGGAATGATGTGTGGAATGATATGCGAATGAGGTTTGGAATGATGTGTGGAATGATGTGTGGAATGATGTGTGGAATGATGTGTGAAAATAGGTTTGGAATGATGTGTGATATGATGTGTAGCATGATGTCGGGAATGATGGGAGTAATGATTGTGGAATTATGTGTGGAATGACGTGTGGAAATATGTGTGGAATAATGTGTGCAATGAGGTGTGGAATGATGTGTGTAATGATGTGTGGAATGATGTGTGGAATGAGGTGTGGAATGATGTGTGGAATGAGGTGTGGAATGTGCTGTGGAATGATGTGTGGAATGAGTTGAGAAATGTGGTGTGGAATGAGTTGTGGAATGATGCGTGAAATGATGCGTGTAATGATGCGTGGAAGTTTGTGTGGATTGAAGTGTGGAATAAATTGTGGAATGTGATTTAAAATGAGGTGTGGAATGATGTGTGGAATGATGTGTGGAATGATGTGTGGAATGAGGTGTGGAATGATGTGTGAAATGATGTGCGGAATGATGTGTAGAATGAGGCGTGGAATGATGTGTGAAATGAGGTGTGGAATGAGGTGTGGAATGATGTGTGGAATGATGTTTGGAATGATGTCTGGAATGATGTGTGGCATGATGTGTGGAATGATGTGTGGAATGATGTTTGGAATGATGTGCGGAATGATGTGTAGAATGATGTGTGGAATGATGTGAGGAATGATGTGTGGAATGGTGGGTGGAATGACGTGTGGAATGATGTGTGGAATGATGTGTGGAATGATGTGTGGAATGATGTGTGGAATGAGGTGTGGAATGATGTGTGGAATTATGTGTGGAGTGAGTTGTGGAAGGAGATGTGGAATTATGCATGGAATGATGTGTGGAATGACGTGTGGAATGATGTGTGGAATAAAGTCTGGAATGATGTGTAGAATGAGGTGTGGACTGAGGTGTGGAATGATGTGTGGAATGATGTGTGGAATGATGTGTGGAATGATATGTGAAATCATGTGAGGAATGATGTGTGGAATGATGTTTGGAATGATGTGCGGAATGATGTGTAGAATGATGTGTGGAATGATGTGAGGAATGATGTGAGGAATGGTGGGTGGAATGACGTGTGGAATGATGTGCGGAATGATGTTTGGAATGATGTGTGGAATGATGTGTGGAATGAGGTGCGGAATGATGTGTGGAAAAAATCTGGAATGATGTGTAGAATGAGGTGTGGAATGAGGTGTGGAATGTGCTGTGGAATGATGTGTGGAATGAGGTGTGAAATGATGTGTGGAATGATTTGTGAAATCATGTGAGGAATGATGTGTAGAATGAGGTGTGAAATGATGTGTGAAATGAGGTGTTGAATGAGGTGTGGAATGATGCGTGGAATGATGTGTGGAATGATGTTTGGAATGATGTGTGGAATGATGTGTAGAATGAGGTGTGGAATGGTGGGTGGAATGATGTGTTGAATGATGTTTGGAATGATGTGTGAAATGATGTGTGGAATGATGTTTGGAATGAGTTGTGGAATGAGTTGTGTAATTGTGTTTGGAATGATGTGTGGAATGATGTTTGGAATGATGTGTGGAATGATGTGTAGAATGAGGTGTGGAATGGTGGGTGGAATGATGTGTTGAATGATGTTTGGAATGATGTGTGAAATGATGTGTGGAATGATGATTGGAATGAGTTGTGGAATGATGTGTCGAATGATGTGTTGAATGATGTTTGAAATGATGTATTAAATGAGGTGTGGAATGATGTGTGGTATGATATGTGGAATGATAGGTGGAATGATGTGTGGAAAGATGTGTGGAATGATGCGTGTAATGAGGCGTGCAATGAAGTGTGGAATGAGGTGTGGAATGACGTGAGGAAATATGTGTAGAATGAGGTGTGGAATGATGTGTGAAATGAGGTGTGGAATGTGGTGTGGAATGATGCGTGGAATGATGTGTGGAATGATGTTTGGAATGTTGTGTGGAAAGCTGTGTAGAATGAGGTGTGGAATGATGTGTGGAATGAGTTGTGGAATGATGCATGGAATGAGGTGTGGAATTAGTTGTGGAAGGAGGTGTGGAATGATGCAAGGAATGATGTTTGGAATTATGTTTTTAATGATGTGTGGAATGATGTCTGGAATGATGTGCGGAATGATGTTTGGAATGATGTGTGGAATGATGTTTGGAATGATGTGTGGAATGAGGTGTGGAATGGTGAGTGGAATGATGTGTGGAATGATGTATGGAATGACGTGTGGAATGATGTGTGGAATGATGTTTGGAATGATGTGCGGAATGATGTGTAGAATGATGTGTGGAATGATGTGAGGAATGATGTGAAGAATTGTGTGTGGAATGAGGTGTGGAATGACGTGCGGAATTATGTGTGGGATGAGTTGTGGAAGGAGGTGTGGAATGATGCTAGGAATGATGTTTGGAATGATGTGTGGAATGATGTGTGGAATGATGTTTGGAATGATGTGTGAAATGATGTGTAGAATGAGGTGTGGAATGGTGGGTGGCATGATGTGTGGAATGATCTGTGGAATGATGTATGGAATGTGGAGTGGAATGATGTGTGGAATGGTGTATGGAATGATGTGTTGAATGTTGTGTGGAATGGTGTATGGAAGGTTTTGTGGATTGATGTGTGGAATGAGGTGTGAAATGAGATGTGGAATGACGTGTGAAACGATGTGAGGAATGATGTGTAGAATGAGGTGCGGAATGAGGTGTGGAATGAGGTGTGGAATGATGCGTGAAATGATGCGTGTAATGATGCATGAAAGGTTGTGTGGATTGAAGTGTGGAATAAATTGTGGAATGAGGTTTAAAATGAGGTGTGGAATGACGTGTGGAAAGAGATGTGGAATGATGTGTGGAATGAGTTTTGGCATTATGTGTGGAATGGGGTTTGGAATGTTGTGTGGAATGATGTGTGGATGAGCTTTGGAATGATGTGTGGAATGATGTGTGGAATGATGTGCGAAAATAGGTTTGGAATGATGTGTGGAATGATGTGTAGCATGACGTCTGGAATGATCGGGGGAATGATGTGTGGAAAGATGTGTGGAATGACGTGTGGAAATATGTGTGGAATGATGTGTGGAATGAGGTGTGGAATGATCTGTGGAATGATGTGTGGAATGATGTGTAGAATGAGGAGTGGAATGATGTGTGGAATGATGTGTGGAATGATGTGTGGAATGATGTGTGGAATGAGGTGTGGAATGTGCTGTGGAAAGATGTGTGGAATGAGTTGAGAAATAAGGTGTGGAATGATTTGTGAAACGATGTGAGGAATGATGTGTAGAATGAGGTGTGGAATGAGTTGTTGAATGATGCGTGTAATGATGCGTGTAATAATGCGTGGAAGTTTGTGTGGATTGAAGTATGGAATAAATTGTGGAAAGAGATTTTAAATGAGGTGTGGAATGAAGTGTGGAATGATGTGTGGAATGATGTGTGGAATGATGTGTAGAATGAGGCGTGGAATGATGTGTGAAATGAGGTGTGGAATGAGGTGTGAAATGATGCGTGGAATGACGTGTGGAATGATGTGTGGAATGATGTTTGGAATGATGTCTGGAATGATGTGTGGAATGATGTGTGGAATGATGTGTGAAATGATGTGCGGAATGATGTGTAGAATGAGGCGTGGAATGATGTGTGAAATGAGGTGTGGAATGAGGTGTGGAAGGTGCTGTGGAATGATGTGTGGAATGAGGTGTGAAATGAGGTGTGGAAAGATGTGTGAAATGATGTGCGGAATGATGTGTAGAATGAGGCGTGGAATGATGTGTGAAATGAGGTGTGGAATGAGGTGTGAAATGATGCGTGGAATGACGTGTGGAATGATGTGTGGAATGATGTTTGGAATGATGTCTGGAATGATGTGTGGAATGATGTGTGGAATGATGTGTGGAATGATGTTTGGAATGATGTGCGGAATGATGTGTAGAATGATGTGTGGAATGACGTGTGGAATGATGTGAGGAATGGTGGGTGGAATGACGTGTGGAATGATGTGTGGAATGAGGTGTGGAATGAAGTGTGGAATGGTGTCTGGAATGATGTGTGGAATGATGTGTAGAATGATGTCTGGAATGATGTGTGGAATGATGTGTGGAATGATGTGTGGAATGATGTTTGGAATGATGTGCGGAATGATGTGTAGAATGATGTGTGGAATGATGTGTGGAAAGATTTGAGGAATGGTGGGTGGAATGATGTTTGGAATGATGTGTGGAATGATGTGTAGAATGAGGTGTGGAATGGTGGGTGGCATGATCTGTGGAATGATCTGTGGAATGATGTATGGAATGTGGAGTGGAATGATGTGTGGAATGTTGTATGGAATGATGTGTTGAATGATGTGTGGAATGGTGTATGGAATGTTGTGTGGAATGATGTGTGGAATGATGTTTGGATAGATGTGTGGAATGTGCTATGGAATGGTGTGTGGAATGAGGTGTGAAATGAGATGTGGAATGATGTGTGAAACGATGTGAGGAATGATGTGTAGAATGAGGTGTGGAATGAAGTGTGGAATGAGGTGTGGAATGATGCGTGAAATGATGTGTGGAAAGAGGTGTGGAATGATGTGTGGAATGAGTATTGGCATTATGTGTGGAATGGGGTTTGGAATGATGTGTGGAATGATGTGTGGATGAGGTTTGGAATGATGTGTGGAATGATGTGTGGAACGATTTGTGAAAATAGGTTTGGAATGATGTGTGGAATGACGTGTAGCATGACGTCTGGAATGATGGGAGTAATGATGTGTGGAAAGATGTGTGGAATGAAGTGTGGAAATATGTGTGGAATGATGTGCGGAATGAGGTGTGGAATGATGTGTGTAATGATGTGTGTAATGATGTGTGGAATGATGTGTAGAATGAGGTGTGGAATGATGTGTGGAATGATGTGTGGATTGATATTTGGAATGATGTGTGGAATGAGGTGTGGAATGTGCTGTGGAATGATGTGTGGAATGAGTTGAGAAATGAGGTGTGGAATGATGTGTGAAACGATGTAAGGAATGATGTGTAGAATTAGGTGTGGAATGAGTTGTGGAATGAGTTGTGGAATGATGCATGAAATGATGCGTGTAATGATGCGTGGAGATTTGTGAGGATTGAAGTGTGGAATAAATTGTGGAATGAGATTTAAAATGAGGTGTGGAATGATGTGTGGAATGATGTGTGGAATGATGTGTGGAATGATGTGTAGAATGAGGTGTGGAATGAGGTGTGGAATGTGCTGTGGAATGATGTGTGGAATGAGGTGTGAAATGAGGTGTGGAATGATGTGAGAAATGATGTGCGGAATGATGTGTAGAATGAGGCGTGGAATGATGTTTGAAATGATGTCTGGAATGAGGTGTGGAATGATGTGTGGAATGCTGTTCGGAATGATGTGTGGAATGATGTGTAGAATGATGTGAGGAATGATGTGAGGAATGGTGGGTGGAATGACATGTGGAATGATATGTGGAATGATGTTTGGAATGATGTGTGGAATGAGGTGTGAAATGATGTGTGGAATGATTTGTGAAATCATGTGAGGAATGATGTGTATAATGAGGTGTGGAATGATGTGTGAAATGAGGTGTTGAATGAGGTGTGGAATGATGCGTGGAATGATGTGTGGAATGATGTTTGGAATGATGTGTGGAATGATGTGTAGAATGAGGTATGGAATGGTGGGTGGAATGTTGTGTTGAATGATGTGTGGAATGATGTGTGAAATTATGTGTGGAATGATGTTTGGAATGAGCTGTGGAATGAGTTGTGGAATTATGTTTGGAATGATGTGTGGAATGATGTGTGGAAATAGGTGTGAAATGGTGTGCGCAATGATGCGTGGAATGATGTGTGGAATGATGTTTGGAATGATGTGGTAAATGAGGTGTGGAATGATGTGTGGTATGATATGTGGAATGATAGATGGAATGATGTTTGGAATGATGTGTGGAATGATGCGTGTAATGAGTCGTGGAATGAGGTGTGGAATGATGTGTGGAATAATGATGTGAAATGAAGTGTGGAATGATGTGTAAAATCATGTGAGGAATGATGTTTAGAATGAGGTGTGGAATGATGTGCGAAATGAGGTGTGGAATGAGGTGTGGAATGATGCGTGGAATGATGTGTGGAATGATGTTTGGAATGATGTGTGGAATGCTGTGTAGAATGAGGTGTGGAATGATGTGTGGAATGAGGTGTGGAATAATGTATGGAATGAGGTGTGGAATTAGTTGTGGAAGGAGGTGTGGAATGATGTGTGAAACGATGTGAGGAATGATGTGTAGAATGAGGTGTGGAATGAGGTGTGGAATGAGGTGTGGAATGATGCGTGAAATGATGTGTGGAAAGAGGTGTGGAATGATGTGTGGAATGAGTATTGGCATTATGTTGTGAATGGGGTTTGGAATGATGTGTGGAATGATGTGTGGATGAGGTTTGGAATGATGTGTGGAATGATGTGTGGAACGATGTGTGAAAATAGGTTTGGAATGATGTGTGGAATGACGTGTAGCATGACGTCTGGAATGATGGGAGTAATGATGTGTGGAAAGATGTGTGGAATGAAGTGTGGAAATATGTGTGGAATGATGTGCGGAATGAGGTGTGGAATGATGTGTGTAATGATGTGTGGAATGATGTGTGGAATGAGGTGTGGAATGATGTGTGGAATGATGTGTGGATTGATATGTGGAATGATGTGTGGAATGAGGTGTGGAATGTGCTGTGGAATGATGTGTGGAATGAGTTGAGAAATGAGGTGTGGAATGATGTGTGAAACGATGTAAGGAATGATGTGTAGAATGAGGTGTGGAATGAGTTGTGGAATGAGTTGTGGAATGATGCATGAAATGATGCGTGTAATGATGCGTGGAGATTTGTGAGGATTGAAGTGTGGAATAAATTGTGGAATGAGATTTAAAATGAGGTGTGGAATGATGTGTGGAATGATGTGTGGAATGATGTGTGGAATGATGTGTAGAATGAGGTGTGGAATGAGGTGTGGAATGTGCTGTGGAATGATGTGTGCAATGAGGTGTGAAATGAGGTGTGGAATGATGTGAGAAATGATGTGCGGAATGATGTGTAGAATGAGGCGTGGAATGATGTTTGAAATGATGTCTGGAATGTGGTGTGGAATGATGTGTGGAATGCTGTTTGGAATGATGTGTGGAATGATGTGTAGAATGATGTGAGGAATGATGTGAGGAATGGTGGGTGGAATGACATGTGGAATGATATGTGGAATGATGTGTGGAATGAGGTGTGGAATGATGTGTGGAATGAGGTGTCGAATGACATGTGGAATTATGTGTGGAGTGAGTTGTGGAAGGAGGTGTGGAATGATGCATGGAATGATGTTTGGAATGATGTGTGGAATGACGTGTGGAATTGTGGGTGGAATGACGTGTGGAATGATATGTGGAATGATGTGTGGAATGATGTTTGGAATGATGTATGGAATGAGGTGTGAAATGGTGTGTGGAATGATTTGTGAAATCATGTGAGGAATGATGTGTATAATGAGGTGTGGAATGATGTGTGAAATGAGGTTTTGAATGAGGTGTGGAATGATGCGTGGAATGATGTGTGGAATGATGTTTGGAATGATGTGTGGAATGATGTGTAGAATGAGGTGTGGAATGGTGGGCGGAATGATGTGTTGAATGATGTGTGGAATGAATTGTGAAATGATGTGTGGAATGATGTTTGGAATGAGCTGTGGAATGAGTTGTGGAATTATGTTTGGAATGATGTGTGGAATGATGTGTGGAAATAGGTGTGAAATGGTGTGCGCAATGATGCGTGGAATGATGTGTGGAATGATGTTTGGAATGATGTGTTAAATGAGGTGTGGAATGATGTGTGGTATGATATGTGGAATGATAGATGGAATGTTGTTTGGAATGATGTGTGGAATGATGCGTGTAATGAGTCGTGGAATGAGGTGTGGAATGATGTGTGGAATGATGTGTGGAATGATGTGTGGAATGATGTGTAAAATCATGTGAGGAATGATGTGTAGAATGAGGTGTGGAATGATGTGTGAAATGAGGTGTGGAATGAGGTGTGGAATGATGCGTGGAATGATGTGTGGAATGATGTTTGGAATGATGTGTGGAATGCTGTGTAGAATGAGGTGTGGAATGATGTGTGGAATGAGGTGTGGAATGATGTATGGTATGAGGTGTGGAATTAGTTGTGGAAGGAGGTGTGGAATGATGCATGGAATGATGTTTGGAATTATGTGTGGAATGATGTGTGGAATGATGTCTGGAATGATGTGTGGAATGATGTTTGGAATGATGTATGGAATTATGTTTGGAATGATGTGTGGAATGAGGTGTGGAATGATGTGTGGAATGAGGTGTGCAATGGTGAGTGGAATGATGTGTGGAATGATGAGTGGAATGATGTTTGGAATGATGTGTGGAATGATGTGTGGAATGGTGAGTGGAATGATGTGTGGAATGATGTGTGGAATGATGTGAGAAATGATGTTTGGAATGTGGTGTGGAATGATGTGTGGAATGGTGTGTGGAATGATGTGTAGAATGAGGTGTGGAATGATGTGTCGAATGATGTGTGGAATGATTTGTAGAATAATGTGTGGAATGAGGTTTGGAATGATGTGTTAAATGATGTTTGGAATGGTGTGTGGAATGATGTGTGGAATGACGGGTAGAATGATGTGTGGAATAATTCGGGAAATGATGTGTGGAATGAGGTTTTGAATGATGTGTGGAATGAGGTGTGGAATTTTGCGTGGAATGATTTGTGGAATGAAGTGTTAAATGATATGTGGAATGATATGTGGAATGATGTTTGGAATGATGTATTGAATGATGTGTGGAATGATGTGTGGAATGATGTGTGAAATGATGTGTGGAAAGATGTGTGGAATGAGTATTGGCATTATGTGTAGAATGAGGTTTGGAACGATGTGTGGAATGATGTGTGGAATGATGTGTGGAATGACGTGTAGCATGACGTCTGGAGTGATGGGAGGAATGATGTGTGGAAAGATGTGTGGAATGACGTGTGGAAATATGTGTGGAATGATGTGTGGAATGTGGTGTCGAATGTTGTGTGGAATGATGTGTGGAATGATGTGTAGAATTAGGTGTGAAATGATGTGTGGAATGATGTGTGGAATGATGTGTGGAATGATGTGTGCAATGATGTGTGGAATGATGTGTGGAATGATGTGTGGAATGTGCTGTGGAATGATGTGTGGAATGATGTGTGGAATGAGGTGTGGAATGTGCTGTGGAATGATGTGTGGAATGAGGTGTGAAATCAGATGTGGAATGACGTGTGAAACGATGTGAGGAATGATGTGTAGAATGAGGTGTGGAATGAGGGGTGGAATGAGGTGTGGAATGATGCGTGAAATGATGCGTGTAATGATGCATGGAAGGTTGTGTGGATTGAATCGAGGAATAAATTGTGGAATGAGTTTTAATATGAGGTGTGCAATGATGTGTGGAATGATGTGTGAAATGATGTGTGGAAAGAGGTGTGGAATGATGTGTGGAATGAGTATTGGCATTATGTGTGGAATGGGGTTTGGAATATTGTGTGGAATGATGTGTGGATGAGGTTTCGAATGATGTGTGGAATGATGTGTGGAATGATGTGCAGCATGACGTCTGGAATGATGGGAGGAATGATGTGTGGAAAGATGTGTGGAATGACGTGTGGAATGAGGTGTGGAATGATGTGTGGAATGATGTGTGGAATGATGTGTAGAATGAGGTGTGGAATAATGTGTGGAATGATTTGTGGAATGAGGTGTGGAATGTGCTGTGGAATGATGTGTGGAATGAGTTGAGAAATGAGGTGTGGAATGATGTGTGAAATGATATGAGGAATGATGTGTAGAATGAGTGTGGAATGAGGTGTGGAATGAGTTGTGGAATGATGCGTGAAATGATGCGTGTAATGATGCGTGGAAGTTTGTGTGGATTGAAGTGTGGAATAAATTGTGGATTGAGATTTAAAATGAGGTGTGGAATGATGTTTGGAATGAAGTGTGGAATGATGTGTAGAATGTGCTGCGGAATGATGTGTGGAATGAGGTGTGAAATGAGGTGTGGAATGATGTGTAGAATGATGTGTGGAATGATGTGAGGAATGATGTGAGGAATGGTGGGTGGAATGATGTGTGGAATGATATGTGGAATGATGTTTGGAATGATGTGCGGAATGATGTGTAGAATGATGTGTCGAATGATGTGAGGAATGATGTGAGGAATGGTGGTTGGAATGACGTGTGGAATGATGTGTGGAATGATGTGTGGAATGATATGTGGAATGATGTGTGGAATGAGGTGTGGAATAATGTTTGGAATGATGTCTGGAATGATGTGTGGAATGATGTGTGGAATGATGTGTGGAATGATGTTTGGAATGATTTGCGGAATGATGTGTAGAATGATGCGTGGAATGATGTGTGGAATGATGTGAGGTATGGTGGGTGGAATGACTTGTGGAATGATGTGTGGAATGATGTGTGGAATGATGTGTGGAATGATGTGTGGAATGAGGTGTGGAATGAAGTGTGGAATGATGTGAGGAATGATGTGTAGAATTAGGTTTGGAATTATGTGTGGAATTATGTGTGGAATGAGGTGTGGAATGATGTGTGGAATTATGTGTGGAGTGAGTTGTTGAAGGAGGTGTGGAATGATGCATGGAATGATGTTTGGAATGATGTGTGGAATGATGTGTGGAATGATGTTTGGAATGATGTGTGGAATGATGTGTAGAATGAGGTGTGGAATGGTGGGTGGCATGATGTGGGGAATGATCTGTGGAATGATGTATGGAATGTGGAGTGGAATGATGTTTGGAATGTTGTATGGAAACCTGTGTTGAATGATGTGTGGAATGGTTTATGGAATGACGTGTGGAATGATGTTTGGAAAGAGGTGTGGAATGTGCTATGGAATGATGTGTGGAATGAGGTGTGAAACGATGTGAGGAATGATGTGTAGAATGAGGTGTGGAATGAGGTGTGGAATGAGGTGTGGAATGATGCGTGAAATGATGCGTGGAAAGAGGTGTGGAATGATGTGTGGAATGAGTATTGGCATTATGTGTGGAATGGGGTTTGGAATGATGTGTGGAATGATGTGTGGATGAGGTTTGGAATGATGTGTGGAATGATGTGTGGAACGATGTGTGAAATTAGGTTTGGAATGATGTGTGGAATGACGTGTAGCATGACGTCTGGAATGATGGGAGGAATGATGTGTGGAAAGATGTGTGGAATGAAGTGTGGAAATATGTGTGGAATGATGTGCGGAATGAGGTGTGGAATGATGTGTGTAATGATGTGTGGAATGATGTGTAGAATGAGGTGTGGAATGATGTGTGGAATGATGTGTGGATTGATATGTGGAATGATGTGTGGAATGAGGTGTGGAATGTGCTGTGGAATGATGTGTGGAATGAGTTGAGAAATGAGGTGTGGAATGATGTGTGAAACGATGTAAGGAATGATGTGTAGAATGAGGTGTGGAATGAGTTGTGGAATG
Source organism: Pristiophorus japonicus (assembly GCF_044704955.1). NCBI lineage: Eukaryota > Metazoa > Chordata > Chondrichthyes > Pristiophoridae > Pristiophorus > Pristiophorus japonicus. The sequence goes on from NW_027253488.1 coordinate 71,463, forward strand.
AGTTGTGAAATGATGCATGAAATGATGCGTGTAATGATGCGTGGAGATTTGTGAGGATTGAAGTGTGGAATAAATTGTGGAATGAGATTGAAAATGAGGTGTGGAATGATGTGTGGAATGATGTGTGGCATGATGTGTGGAATGATGTGTAGAATGAGGTGTGGAATGAGGTGTGGAATGTGCTGTGGAATGATGTGTGGAATGAGGTGTGAAATGAGGTGTGGAATGAAGTGAGAAATGATGTGCGGAATGATGTGTAGAATGAGGCGTGGAATGATTTTTGAAATGATGTCTGGAATGAGGTGTGGAATGACATGTGGAATGATATGTGGAATGATGTGTGGAATGATGTGTGGAATGATGTGTGGAATGAGGTGTCGAATGATGTGTGGAATTATGTGTGGAGTGAGTTGTGGAAGGAGGTGTGGAATGATGCATGGAATGATGTTTGGAATGATGTGTGGAATGACGTGTGGAATGGTGGGTGGAATGACGTGTGGAATGATATGTGGAATGATGTGTGGAATGATGTTTGGAATGATGTGTGGAATGAGGTGTGAAATGATGTGTGGAATTATTTGTGAAATCATGTGAGGAATGATGTGTATAATGAGGTGTGGAATGTTGTGTGAAATGAGGTTTTGAATGAGGTGTGGAATGATGCGTGGAATGATGTGTGGAATGGTGTTTGGAATGATGTGTGGAATGATGTGTAGAATGAGGTGTGGAATGGTGGGTGGAATGATGTGTTGAATGATGTGTGGAATGATGTGTGAAATGATGTGTGGAATGATGTTTGGAATGAGTTGTGGAATGAGTTGTGGAATTATGTTTGGAATGATGTGTGGAATGATGTGTGGAAATAGGTGTGAAATGGTGTGCGCAATGATGCGTGGAATGACGTGTGGAATGATGTTTGGAATGATGTGTTAAATGAGGTGTGGAATGATGTGTGGTATGATATGTGGAATGAAAGGTGGAATGATGTTTGGAATGATGTGTGGAATGATGCGTGTAATGAGACGTGGAATGAGGTGTGGAATGATGTTTGGAATGATGTGTGGAATGATGTGTGGAATGATGTGTGGAATGATGTGTGAAATCATGTGAGGAATGATGTGTAGAATGAGGTGTGGAATGATGTGTGAAATGAGGTGTGGAATGAGGTGTGGAATGATGCGTGGAATGATGTGTGGAATGATGTTTGGAATGATGTGTGGAATGCTGTGTAGAATGAGGTGTGGAATGATGTGTGGAATGAGGTGTGGAATGATGTATGGAATGAGGTGTGGAATTAGTTGTGGAAGGAGGTGTGGAATGATGCATGGAATGAGGTTTGGAATTATGTGTGGAATGATGTGTGGAATGATGTCTGGAATGATGTGTGGAATGATGTTTGGAATGATGTATGAAATGATGTTTGGAATGTTGTGTGGAATGAGGTGTGGAATGATGTGTGGAATGAGGTGTGCAATGGTGAGTGGAATGATGTGTGGAATAATGAGTGGAATGATGTTTGGAATGATGTGTGGAATGATGTGTGGAATGGTGAGTGGAATGATGTGTGGAATGATGTGTGGAATGATATGAGAAATGATGTTTGGAATGTGGTGTGGAATGATGTGTGGAATGGTGTGTGGAATGATGTGTAGAATGAGGTGTGGAATGATGTGTGGAATGATGTGTGGAATGATTTGTAGAATAATGTGCGGAATGAGGTTTGGAATGATGTGTTAAATGATGTTTGGAATGGTGTGTGGAATGATGTGTGGAATGACGGGTAGAATGATGTGTGGAATCATGCGGGAAATGATGTGTGGAATGAGGTTTTGAATGATGTGTGGAATGAGGTGTGGAACTTTGCGTGGAATGAATTGTGGAATGAATTGTTAAATGATATGTGGAATGATATGTGGAATGATGTTTGGAATGATGTATTGAATGATGTGTGGAATGATGTTTGGAATGATGTGCGGAATGATGTGTAGAATGATGTGTGGAATGATGTGTGGAATGATGTGTGGAATGATGTGTGGAATGATGTGTGGAATGATGTTTGGAATGATGTGCGGAATGATGTGTAGAATGATGTGTGGAATGATGTGTGGAATGATGTGAGGTATGGTGGGTGGAATGACGTGTGGAATGATGTGTGGAATGATGTGTGGAATGATGTGTGGAATGATGTGTGGAATGAGGTGTGGAATGAAGTGTGGAATGATGTGAGGAATGATGTGTAGAATTAGGTTTGGAATTATGTGTGGAATTATGTGTGGAATGAGGTGTGGAATGATGTGTGGAATTATGTGTGGAGTGAGTTGTTGAAGGAGGTGTGGAATGATGCATGGAATGATGTTTGGAATGATGTGTGGAATGATGTGTGGAATGATGTTTGGAATGATGTGTGGAATGATGTGTAGAATGAGGTGTGGAATGGTGGGTGGCATGATGTGTGGAATGATCTGTGGAATGATGTATGGAATGTGGAGTGGAATGATGTTTGGAATGTTGTATGGAAACCTGTGTTGAATGATGTGTGGAATGGTTTATGGAATGATGTTTGGAATGATGTGTGGAATGATGTGTGGAATGAGGTGTGGAATGTGCTATGGAATGATGTGTGGAATGAGGTGTGAAATGAGATGTGGAATGATGTGTGAAACGATGTGAGGAATGATGTGTAGAATGAGGTGTGGAATGAGGTGTGGAATGAGGTGTGGAATGATGCGTGAAATGTTGTGTGGAAAGAGGTGTGGAATGATGTGTGGAATGAGTATTGGCATTATGTGTGGAATGGGGTTTGGAATGATGTGTGGAATGATGTGTGGATGAGGTTTGGAATGATGTGTGGAATGATGTGTGGAACGATGTGTGAAAATAGGTTTGGAATGATGTGTGGAATGATGTGTAGCATGACGTCTTATTTGATGGGAGGAATGATGTGTGGAAAGATGTGTGGAATGACGTGTGGAAATATGTGTGGAATGATGTGTGGAATGAGGTGTGGAATGATGTGTGTAATGATGTGTGGAATGATGTATAGAATGTGGTGTGGAATGATGTGTGGAATGATGTGTGTAATGATATGTGGAATGATGTGTGGAATGAGGTGTGGAATGTACTGTGGAATGATGTGTGGAATGAGTTGAGAAATGAGGTGTGGAATGATGTGTAAAACGATGTGAGGAATGATGTGTAGAATGAGGTGTGGAATGAGTTGTGGAATGAGTTGTGGAATGATGCATGAAATGATGCGTGTAATGATGCGTGGAAGTTTGTGAGGATTGAAGTGTGGAATAAATTGTGGAATGAGATTTAAAATGAGGTGTGGAATGATGTGTGGAATGATGTGTGGAATGATGTGTGGAATGATGTGTAGAATGAGGTGTGGAATGAGGTGTGGGAAGTGCTGAGGAATGATGTGTGGAATAAGGTGTGAAATGAGGTGTGCAATGATGTGAGAAATGATGTGCGGAATGACGTGTAGAATGAGGCGTGGAATGATGTTTGAAATGAGGTGTGGAATGAGGTGTGGAATGATGTGTGGAATGATGTTTGGAATGATGTCTGGAATGATGTGTGGAATGACGTGTGGAATGATGTGTGGAATGATGTTTGGAATGATGTGCGGAATGATGTGTAGAATGATGTGTGGAATGATGTGTGGAATGATGTATGGAATGTGGAGTGGAATGATGTGTGGAATGTTGTATGGAATGATGTGTTGAATGATGTGTGGAATGGTGTATGGAATGATGTGTGGAATGATGTGTGGAATGATGTTTGGAAAGAGGTGTGGAATGTGCTATGGAATGATGTGTGGAATGAGGTGTGAAACGATGTGAGGAATGATGTGTAGAATGAGGTGTGGAATGAGGTGTGGAATGAGGTGTGGAATGATGCGTGAAATGATGCGTGGAAAGAGGTGTGGAATGATGTGTGGAATGAGTATTGGCATTATGTGTGGAATGGGGTTTGGAATGATGTGTGGAATGATGTGTGGATGAGGTTTGGAATGATGTGTGGAATGATGTGTGGAACGATGTGTGAAAATAGGTTTGGAATGATGTGTGGAATGACGTGTAGCATGACGTCTGGAATGATGGGAGGAATGATGTGTGGAAAGATGTGTGGAATGAAGTGTGGAAATATGTGTGGAATGATGTGCGGAATGAGGTGTGGAATGATGTGTGTAATGATGTGTGGAATGATGTGTAGAATGAGGTGTGGAATGATGTGTGGAATGATGTGTGGATTGATATGTGGAATGATGAGTGGAATGAGGTGTGGAATGTGCTGTGGAATGATGTGTGGAATGAGTTGAGAAATGAGGTGTGGAATGATGTGTGAAACGATGTAAGGAATGATGTGTAGAATGAGGTGTGGAATGAGTTGTGGAATGAGTTGTGAAATGATGCATGAAATGATGCGTGTAATGATGCGTGGAGATTTGTGAGGATTGAAGTGTGGAATAAATTGTGGAATGAGATTGAAAATGAGGTGTGGAATGATGTGTGGAATGATGTGTGGCATGATGTGTGGAATGATGTGTAGAATGAGGTGTGGAATGAGGTGTGGAATGTGCTGTGGAATGATGTGTGGAATGAGGCGTGAAATGAGGTGTGGAATGAAGTGAGAAATGATGTGCGGAATGATGTGTAGAATGAGGCGTGGAATGATTTTTGAAATGATGTCTGGAATGAGGTGTGGAATGACATGTGGAATGATATGTGGAATGATGCGTGGAATGATGTGTGGAATGATGTGTGGAATGAGGTGTCGAATGATGTGTGGAATTATGTGTGGAGTGAGTTGTGGAATGAGGTGTGGAATGATGCATGGAATGATGTTTGGAATGATGTGTGGAATGACGTGTGGAATGGTGGGTGGAATGACGTGTGGAATGATATGTGGAATGATGTGTGGAATGATGTTTGGAATGATGTGTGGAATGAGGTGTGAAATGATTTGTGGAATTATTTGTGAAATCATGTGAGGAATGATGTGTATAATGAGGTGTGGAATGTTGTGTGAAATGAGGTTTTGAATGAGGTGTGGAATGATGCGTGGAATGATGTGTGGAATGGTGTTTGGAATGATGTGTGGAATGATGTGTAGAATGAGGTGTGGGATGGTGGGTGGAATGATGTGTTGAATGATGTGTGGAATGATGTGTGAAATGATGTGTGGAATGATGTTTGGAATGAGTTGTGGAATGAGGTGTGGAATTATGTTTGGAATGATGTGTTAAATGAGGTGTGGAATGATGTGTGGTATGATATGTGGAATGATAGGTGGAATGATGTTTGGAATGATGTGTGGAATGATGCGTGTAATGAGTCGTGGAATGAGGTGTGGAATGATGTTTGGAATGATGTGTGGAATGATGTGTGGAATGATGTGTGGAATGATGTGTGAAATCATGTGAGGAATGATGTGTAGAATGAGGTGTGGAATGATGTGTGAAATGAGGTGTCGAATGAGGTGTGGAATGATGCGTGGAATGATGTGTGGAATGATGTTTGGAATGATGTGTGGAATGCTGTGTAGAATGAGGTGTGGAATGATGTGTGGAATGAGGTGTGGAATGATGTATGGAATGAGGTGTGGAATTAGTTGTGGAAGGAGGTGTGGAATGATGCGTGGAATGATGTTTGGAATTATGTGTGGAATGATGTGTGGAATGATGTCTGGAATGATGTGTGGAATGATGTTTGGAATGATGTATGAAATGATGTTTGGAATGTTGTGTGGAATGAGGTGTGGAATGATGTGTGGAATGAGGTGTGCAATGGTGATGGAATGATGTGTGGAATAATGAGTGGAATGATGTTTGGAATGATGTGTGGAATGATGTGTGGAATGGTGAGTGGAATGATGTGTGGAATGATGTGTGGAATGATATGAGAAATGATGTTTGGAATGTGGTGTGGAATAATGTGTGGAATGGTGTGTGGAATGATGTGTAGAATGAGGTGTGGAATGATGTGTGGAATGATGTGTGGAATGATTTGTAGAATAATGTGCGGAATGAGGTTTGGAATGATGTGTTAAATGATGTTTGGAATGGTGTGTGGAATGATGTGTGGAATGACGGGTAGAATGATGTGTGGAATCATGCGGGAAATGATGTGTGGAATGAGGTTTTGAATGATGTGTGGAATGAGGTGTGGAACTTTGCGTGGAATGAATTGTGGAATGAATTGTTAAATGATATGTGGAATGATATGTGGAATGATGTTTGGAATGATGTATTGAATGATGTGTGGAATGATGTGTGGAATGATGTGTGAAATGATGTGTGGAAAGAGGTGTGGAATGATGTGTGGAATGGGTATTGGCATTATGTGTAGAATGAGGTTTGGAACGATGTGTGTAATGATGTGTGGAATGATGTGTGGAATGATGTGTAGCATGACGTCTGGAGTGATGGGAGGAATGATGTGTGGAAAGATGTGTGGAATGACGTGTGGAAATATGTGTGGAATGATGTGTGGAATGTGGTGTCGAATGATGTGTGGAATGATGTGTCGAATGATGTGTGGAATGATGTGTGGAATGATGTGTGGAATGATGTGTGGAATGATGTGTGGAATGTGCTGTGGAATGATGTGTAGAATGATGTGTGGAATGAGGTGTGGAATGTGCTGTGGAATTATGTGTGGAATGAGGTGTGAAATCAGATGTGGAATGACGTGAGAAACGATGTGAGGAATGATGTGTAGAATGAGGTGTGGAATGAGATGTGGAATGAGGTGTGGAATGATGCGTGAAATGATGCGTGTAATGATGCATGGAAGGTTGTGTGGAGTGAATCGTGGAATAAATTATGGAATGAGTTTTAAAATGAGGTGTGCAATGATGTGTGGAATGATGTGTGAAATGATGTGTGGAAAGAGGTGTGGAATGATGTGTGGAATGAGTATTGGCATTATGTGTGGAATGGGGTTTGGAATGTTGTGTGGAATGATGTGTGGATGAGGTTTCGAATGATGTGTGAAATGATGTGTGGAATGATGTGTGAAAATAGGTTTGGAATGTTGTGTGGAATGATGTGTAGAATGACGTCTGGAATGTTGGGAGGAATGATGTGTGGAACGATGTGTGGAATGACGTGTGGAATGAGGTGTGGAATGATGTGTGGAATGATGTGTGGAATGATGTGTAGAATGAGGTGTGGAATAATGTGTGGAATGATTTGTGGAATGAGGTGTGGAATGTGCTGTGGAATGATGTGTGGAATGAGTTGAGAAATGAGGTGTGGAATGATGTGTGAAATGATGTGAGGAATGATGTGTAGAATGAGGTGTGGAATGAGGTGTGGTATGAGTTGTGGAATGATGCGTGAAATGATGCGTGTAATGATGCGTGGAAGTTTGTGTGGATTGAAGTGTGGAATAAATTGTGGAATGAGATTTAAAATGAGGTGCGGAATGATGTTTGGAATGAAGTGTGGAATGATGTGTAGAATGTGCTGTGGAATGATGTGTGGAATGAGGTGTGAAATGAGGTGTGGAATGATGTGTGAAATGATGTGCGGAATGATGTGCGGAATGATGTGTAGAATGATGTGTGGAATGATGTGAGGAATGGTGGGTGGAATGATGTGTGGAATGATGTGTGGAATGATGTTTGGAATGATGTGCGGAATGATGTGCAGAATGATGTGTCGAATGATGTGAGGAATGATGTGAGGAATGGTGGTTGGAATGACGTGTGAAATGATGTGTGGAATGATGTGTGGAATGATGTGTGGAATGAGGTGTGGAATAATGTTTGGAATGATGTCTGGAATGATGTGTGGAATGATGTGTGGAATGATGTGTGGAATGATGTTTGGAATGATGTGCGGAATGATGTGTAGAATGATGTGTGGAATGATGTGTGGAATGATGTGAGGAATGGTGGGTGGAATGACGTGTGGAATGATGTGTGGAATGATGTGTGGAATGATGTGTGGAATGATGTGTGGAATGAGGTGTGGAATGAAGTGTGGAATGATGTGAGGAATGATGTGTAGAATTAGGTTTGGAATTATGTGTGGAATTATGTGTGGAATGAGGTAAGGAATGATGTGTGGAATTATGTGTGGAGTGAGTTGCGGAAGGAGGTGTGGAATGATGCATGGAATGATGTTTGGAATGATGTGTGGAATGATGTGTGGAATGATGTTTGGAATGATGTGTGGAATGATGTGTAGAATGAGGTGTGGAATGATGTGTGGAATGAGGTGTGAAATGAGGTGTGGAATGATGTGTGAAATGATGTGCGGAATGATGTGCGGAATGATGTGTAGAATGATGTGTGGAATGATGTGAGGAATGATGTGAGGAATGGTGGGTGGAATGATGTGTGGAATGATGTGTGGAATGATGTTTGGAATGATGTGCGGAATGATGTGCAGTATGATGTGTCGAATGATGTGAGGAATGATGTGAGGAATGGTGGTTGGAATGACGTGTGAAATGATGTGTGGAATGATGTGTGGAATGATGTGTGGAATGAGGTGTGGAATAATGTTTGGAATGATGTGTGGAATGATGTGTGGAATGATGTGTGGAATGATGTGTGGAATGATGTTTGGAATGATGTGCGGAATGATGTGTAGAATGATGTGTGGAATGATTTGTGGAATGATGTGAGGAATGGTGGGTGGAATGACGTGTGGAATGATGTGTGGAATGATGTGTGGAATGATGTGTGGAATGATGTGTGGAATGAGGTGTGGAATGAAGTGTGGAATGATGTGAGGAATGATGTGTAGAATTAGGTTTGGAATTATGTGTGGAATTATGTGTGGAATGAGGTGTGGTATGATGTGTGGAATTATGTGTGGAGTGAGTTGCGGAAGGAGGTGTGGAATGATGCATGGAATGATGTTTGGAATGATGTGTGGAATGATGTGTTGAATGATGTTTGGAATGATGTGTGGAATGATGTGTAGAATGAGGTGTGGAATGGTGGGTGGCATGATGTGTGGAATGATCTGTGGAATGATGTATGGAATGTGGAGTGGAATGATGTGTGGAATGTTGTATGGAAACCTGTGTTGAATGATGTGTGGAATGGTTTATGGAATGATGTTTGGAATGATGTGTGGAATGATGTGTGGAATGAGGTGTGGAATGTGCTATGGAATGATGTGTGGAATGAGGTGTGAAATGAGATGTGGAATGATGTGTGAAACGATGTGAGGAATGATGTGTAGAATGAGGTGTGGAATGAGGTTTGGAATGAGGTGTGGAATGATGCGTGAAATGACGTGTGGAAAGAGGTGTGGAATGATGTGTGGAATGAGTATTGGCATTATGTGTGGAATGGGGTTTGGAATGATGTGTGGAATGATGTGTGGATGAGGTTTGGAATGATGTGTGGAATGATGTGTGAAACGATGTGTGAAAATAGGTTTGGAATGATGTCTGGAATGATGTGTAGCATGACGTCTGGAATGATGGGAGGAATGATGTGTGGAAAGATGTGTGGAATGACGTGTGGAAATATGTGTGGAATGATGTGTGGAATGAGGTGTGGAATGATGTGTGTAATTATGTGTGGAATGATGTGTAGAATGAGGTGTGGAATGATGTGTGGAATGATGTGTGGAATGAGATGTGGAATGATGTGTGGAATGAGGTGTGGAATGTGCTGTGGAATGATGTGAGGAATGAGTTGAGAAATGAGGTGCGGAATGATGTGTAAAACGATGTGAGGAATGATGTGTAGAATGAGGTGTGGAATGAGTTGTGGAATGAGTTGTGGAATGATGCATGACATGATGCGTGTAATGATGCGTGGAAGTTTGTGAGGATTGAAGTGTGGAATAAATTGTGGAATGAGATTTAAAATGAGGTGTGGACTGATGTGTGGAACGATGTGTGGAATGATGTGTGGAATGAGGTGTGAAATGAGGTGTGCAATGATGTGAGAAATGATGCGCGGAATAATGTGTAGAATGAGGCGTGGAATGATGTTTGAAATGAGGTGTGGAATGAGGTGTGGAATGATGTGTGGAATGATGTCTGGAATGATGTCTGGAATGATGTGTGGAATAATGTGTGGAATGATGTGTGGAATGATATTTGGAATGATGTGCGGAATGATGTGTAGAATGATGTGTGGAATGATGTGAGGAATGATGTGAGGAATGGTGGTTGGAATGACATGTGGAATGATATGTGGAATGATGTGTGGAATGATGTGTGGAATGAGGTGTGGAATGATGTGTGGAATTATGTGTGGAGTGAGTTGTGGAAGGAGGTGTGGAATGATGCATGGAATGATGTTTGGAATGATGTGTGGAATGACGTGTGGAATGGTGGGTGGAATTACGTGTGGAATGATATGTGGAAGGAGGTGTGGAATGATGCATGGAATGATGTTTGGAATGATATGTGGAATGACGTGTGGAATGGTGGGTGGAATGAGGTGTGGAATGATGCGTGGAATGATGTGTGGAATGATGTTTGGAATGATGTGTGGAATGATGTGTAGAATGCGGTGTGGAGTGGTGGGTGGAATGATGTGTTGAATGATGTGTGGAATGATGTGTGAAATGATGTGTGGAATGATGTTTGGAATGAGTTGTGAAATGAGTTGTGGAATTATGTTTGGAACGATGTGTGGAATGATGTGTGGAAATAGGTGTGAAATGGTGTGCGCAATGATGCGTGGAATGATGTGTGGAATGATGTTTGGAATGATGTGTTAAATGAGGTGTGGACTGATGTGTGGTATGATATGTGGAATGATAGGTGGAATGATGTGTGGAATGATGTGTGGAATGATGCGTGTAATGAGTCGTGGAATGAGGTGTGGAATGATGTGTGGAATGATGTGTGGAATGATGTGTGGAATGATGTGTGAAATCATATGAGGAATGATGTGTAGAATGAGGTGTGGAATGATGTGTGGAATGAGGTGTGGAATGATGTATGGAATGAGGTGTGGAATTAGTTGTGGAAGGAGGTGTGGAATGATGCATGGAATGATGTTTGGAATTATGTGTGGAATGATGTTTGGAATGATGTTTGGAATGATGTGTGGAATGTAGTGTGGAATGATGTGTGGAATGGTGTGTGGAATGATGTGTAGAATGAGGTGTGGAATGATGTGTGGAATGATGTGTAGAATGATTTGTGGAATAATGTTTGGAATGAGGTTTGGAATGATGTGTTAAATGATGTTTGGAATGGTGTGTGGAATGATGTGTGGAATGACGGGTAGAATGAGTAGAAGGATGCGTGGAATGACTTGTGGAATGATGTGTGGAATCATGCGGGAAATGATGTGTGGAATGAGGTTTTTAAATGATGTGTGGAATGAGGTGTGGAATTTTGCGTGGAATGATTTGTGGAATGAAGTGTTAAATGATATGTGGAATGATATGTGGAATGATGTTTGGAATGATGTATTGAATGATGTGTGGAATGAGGTGTGGAATGATGTGTGAAATGATGTGAGGAATGATGTGTAGAATGAGGTGTGGAATGAGGTGTGGAATGAGGTGTGGAATGATGCATGAAATGATGTGTGGAAAGAGGTGTGGAATGATGTGTGGAATGAGTATTGGCATTATGTGTGGAATGAGGATTGGAACGATGTGTGGAATGATGTGTGGATGAGGTTTGGAATGATGTGTGGAATGATGTGTAGCATGACGTCTGTAATGATGGGAGGAATGATGTGTGGAAATAGGTTTGGAATGATGTGCGGAAAGATGTGTGGAGTGACGTGTGGAAATATGTGTGGAATGATGTGTGGAATGTGGTGTCGAATGATGTGTGGAATGATGTGTGGAATGATGTGTAGAATGAGGTGTGAAATGATGTGTGGAATGATGTGTGGAATTATGTGTGGAATGATGTGTGGAATGAGGTGTGGAATGATGTGTGGAATGAGGTGTGGAATGATGTGTGCAATGATGTGTGAAATGATGTGTGGAATGGTGCGTGGAATGATGCGTGGAATGATGTGTGGATTAATGTGTGGAATGAATTGTGGAATGATGTTAAGTGTGAGGTATGGAATGATGTGCGGGATGATGTGAGGAATGAGGTTTGGCTTGTGGTTTGGAATGATGTGTTGAATGATGTGTGGAATGATATTTGGAATGATGTGTGGAATGATGTGTGGAATGTTGTGTGGAATGATATGTGGAATGACGTTTGGAATGATGTGTGGAATGATGTGTGGAATGTTGTATGGAATGATATGTGGAATGACGTTTGGAATGATGTGTGGAATGATGTGTGGAATGATGTTTGGAATGATGTGTGAAATGACGTGTGGAATGCGTTGTGGAATGAGTTGTGGAATGATGTGTGGAAAGATGTGTGGAATTATGTGTGGAATGAGGTGTGGAATGATGTGCGGAATGATTTGTGGAATGATGTGTTGTATGATGTGTAGAATGATGTGTGGAATGATGTGTGGAATGAAGTTTGGAATGAGGTGTGGAATGATGTGTGGAATAAGGTTTGGAATAAAGTGTGGAATTACGTTTGGAATGATGTGTGGAATGATGTGTGGAATGATGTGTGGAATGATGTGTGGAATGAAGTGTGAAATGATATGTGGAATGATGTGTGGAATGATGTGTGGAATGATGTGTGGATTGATGTGCATAATGATTTTTGGAATAAGATATGGAATGTGGTGTGGAATGATGTGTGGAATGATGTGTGCAATGATGTGTGCAATGAGGTGTGGAATGATGTCTGGAATGATGTGTGGAATGATGAGTGGAATGATGTGTGGAATGATGTTTGGAACGATGTGTGGAATAATTTGTAGAATGAGGTTTGGAATGATGTTTGGAATGATGTGTGGAATGAAGAGTGGAATGAGGTGTGGAAATATATGTGGAATGTTGTGTGGAATGATGTGAGGAATGAGGTGTGGAATGAGGTTTGTAATGATGTGTGAAATGACGTGTGGAATGAGTTTTCCAATATGGTATGAAATGTGGTGTGGAATGAGTTGTGGAATGAGTTGCGGAATGGTGTTTGGAATGAAGTCTGGAATGATGTGTAGAATGAGGTGTGGAATTAGTTGTTGAATGTGCTGTGGAATGATGTTTGGAATTATGTGTGGAATATTGTGTGCAATGACGTGTGGAATGATGTATGGAATGATGTGTGGAACGATGTGTGAAATGACGTGTGGAATGATTTGTGCAATATGGTATGAAATGAGTTGTGGAATGAGTTGTGGAATGTGTTGTAGAATGATGTTTGGACTGATGTGTGGAATGATGTGGAATGATGTGTGGAAATAGGTGTGGAATGGTGTGCGGAATGATGTGTGGAATGATGTGTTCAATGATGTGTGGAATGATGTGTGAAATGATGTGTTCAATGATGTTTGGAATGAGTTGTGGAATGATGTGTCGAATGATGTGTGGAATGATGTTTGGAATGATGTGTGAAATGAGGTGTGGAATGATGTGTGGTATGATATGTGGAATGAAAGGTGGGATGATGTGTGGTATGATGTGTGGAATGATGCGTATAATGAGGCGTTGAATGAGGTGTGGAATGATGTGTGGAATGATGTGTGGAATGATGTGTGGAATGATGTGTGGAATAAAGTCTGGAATGATGTGTAGAATGAGGTGTGGAATGAGGTGTGGAATGTTCTGTGGAATGATGTGTGGAATGATGTGTGAAATGAGGTGTGGAATGAGGTGTGGAATGATGCGTGGAATGATGTGTGGAATGAAGTTTGGCAAGATGTGTGGAATGATGGGAGGAATGATGTGTGGAAATAGGTTTGGAATGATGTGCGGAAAGATGTGTGGAGTGACGTGTGGAAATATGTGTGGATGAATTTTCGAATGATGTGTGGAATGATGTGTGGAACGATGTGTGAAAATAGGTTTGGAATGATGTGTGGAATGATGTGTAGCATGACGTCTGGAATGATGGGAGGAATGATGTGTGGAAATAGGTTTGGAATGATGTGCGGAAAGATGTGTGGAGTGACGTGTGGAAATATGTGTGGAATGATGTGTGGAATGTGGTGTCGAATGATGTGTGGAATGATGTGTGGAATGATGTGTAGAATGAGGTGTGAAATGATGTGTGGAATGATGTGAGGAATGATGTGTGGAATGATGTGTGGAATGAGGTGTGGAATGTGCTGTGGAATGATGTGTGGAATGATGTGTCGAATGATGTGTGGAATGGTGCGTAGAATGATGCGTGGAATGATGTGTGGATTAATGTGTGGAATGAATTGTGGAATGATGTTAAGAGTGAGGTATGGAATGATGTGCGGGATGATGTGAGGAATGAGGTCTGGCTTGTGGTGTGGAATGATGTGTTGAATGATGTGTGAAATGATATTTGGAATGATGTGTCGAATGATGTGTGGAATATTGTGTGGAATGATATGTGGAATGACGTTTGGAATGATGTGTGGAATGATGTGTGGAATGTTGTGTGGAATGATATGTGGAATGACGTTTGGAATGATGTGTGGAATGATGTGTGGAATGATATTTGGAATGATGTGTGAAATGACGTGTGGAATGAGTTGTGGAATGAGTTGTGGAATGATGTGTGGAAAGATGTGTGGAATTATGTGTGGAATGAGGTGTGGAATGATGTGCGGAATGATTTGTGGAATGATGTGTTGTATGATGTGTAGAATGATGTGTGGAATGATGTGTGGAATGAAGTTTGGCATGTGGTGTGGAATGATGTGTGGAATAAGGTTTGGAATAATGTGTGGAATGACGTTTGGAATGATGTGTGGAATGCTGTGTGGAATGATGTGTGGAATGATGTGTGGAATGAAGTGTGAAATGATATGTGGAATGATGTGTGGAATGATGTGTGGAATGATGTGTGGATTGATGTGCATAATGATTTTTGGAATAAGATGTGGAATGTGGTGTGGAATGATGTGTGGAATGATGTGTGCAATGATGTGTGCAATGAGGTGTGGAATGATGTCTGGAATGATGTGTGTAATGATGAGTGGAAAAATGTGTGGAATGATGTTTGGAACGATGTGTGGAATGATTTGTAGAATGAGGTTTGGAATGATGTGTGGAATGATGTGTGGAATGAAGAGTGGAATGAGGTGTGGAAATATATGTGGAATGTTGTGTGGAATGATGTGAGGAATGAGGTGTGGAATGAGGTTTGTAATGATGTGTGAAATGACGTGTGGAATGAGTTTTCCAATATGGTATGAAATGAGGTGTGGAATGAGTTCTGGAATGAGTTGCGGAATGGTGTTTGGAATGAAGTCTGGAATGATGTGTAGAATGAGGTGTGGAATTAGTTGTTGAATGTGCTGTGGAATCATGTTTGGAATTATGTGTGGAATATTGTGTGCAATGACGTGTGGAATGATGTGTGGAATGATGTGTGGAACGATGTGTGAAATGACGTGTGGAATGATTTGTGCAATATGGTATGAAATGAGTTGTGGAATGAGTTGTGGAATGTGTTGTAGAATGATGTTTGGACTGATGTGTGGAATGATGTGGAATGATGTGTGGAAATAGGTGTGGAATGATGTGCGGAATGATGTGTGGAATGATGTGTTCAATGATGTGTGGAATGATGTGTGAAATGATGTGTTTAATGATGTTTGGAATGAGTTGTGGAATGATGTGTGGAATGATGTGTGGAATGATGCGTATAATGAGGCGTTGAATGAGGTGTGGAATGATGTGTGGAATGATGTGTGAAATGATGTGTGGAATGATGTGTGGAATGATGTGTGGAATAAAGTCTGGAATGATGTGTAGAATGAGGTGTGGAATGAGGTGTGGAATGTGCTGTGGAATGATGTGTGGAATGAGGTGTGAAATGAGGTGTGGAATGATGTGTGAAATCATGTGAGGAATGATGTGTAGAATGAGGTGTGGAATGATGTGTGAAATGAGGTGTGGAATGAGGTGTGGAATGATGCGTGGAATGATGTGTGGAATGAAGTTTGGCATGATGTGTGGAATGATGTGTAGAATGAGGGGTGGAATGGTGGGTGGAATGATGTGTGGAAGGATGTGTGAAATGATGTGTGGAATGAGGTGTGGAATGAAATGTGGAATGATGTGAGGAATGATGGGTGGAATGTTGTGTGGAATGATGTGTGGAATGATGTGTGGAATGATGTGTCGAATGAAGTGTGGAATGATGTGAGGAATGATGTGTAGAATTAGGTTTGGAATGATGTGTGGAATGATGTGTGGAATGAGGTGTGGAATGATGTGTGGAATGAGGTGTGGAATGAGTTGTGGAAGGGGGTGTGGAATGATGCATGGAATGATGTTTGGAATTATGTGTGGACTGATGTGTGGAATGATGTCTGGAATGTTGTGTGGAATGATGTGTGGAATAATGCGTGGAATTATGTTTGGAATGATGTGTGGAATGAGGTGTGGAATGGTGAGTGGAATGATGTGTTAAATGATGTGTGGAATGATGTGTGGTATGATGTTTGGAATGTGGTGTGGAATGATGTGTGGAATGGTGTGTGGAATGATGTGTAGAATGAGGTATGGAATGATGTGTGGAATGATGTGTGGAATGATTTGTGGAATAATTTTTGGAATGAGGTTTGGAATGATGTGCTGAATGATGTTTGGAATGGTGTGTGGAATGATGTGTGGAATGACGGGTAGAATGATTTGTGGAATGATACGTGGATTGATGTGTGGAATGATGTGTGAAAATAGGTTTGGAATGATGTGTGGAATGATTTGTAGAATGAGGTGTGGAATGATGTGTGGAATGATGTGTGGAATGATGTGTGGAATGATGTGTGGAATGAGGTGTGGAATGTGCTGTGGAATGATGTTTCGAATGAGGTGTGGAATGAGGTGTGGAATGAGGTGTGGAATGAGGTGTGGAATGAGGTGTGGAATGATGCGTGAAATGATGCGTGTGATGATGCGTGGAAGGTTGTGTGGATTGAAGTGTGGTATAATTTGTGGAATGAGATTTAAAATGAGGTTTGGAATGATGTTTGGAATGATGTGTGGAATGATGTGTGGAATGATGTGTGGAATGATGTGTGGAATGATGTGTAGAATGATGTGTAGAATGATGTGTGGAATGATGTTTGGAATGATGTCTGGAATGATGTGTGGAATGATGTGTGGAATGATGTGTGGAATGATGTGTGGAATGATGTTTGGAATGATGTCTGGAATGATGTGTGGAATGATGTGTGAGAATGATATGTGGAATGAGGCGTGGAATGATGTGTGAAATGAGATGTGGAATGAGGTGTGGAATGATGCGTGGAATGATGTGTGGAATGATGTGTGGAATGATGTTTGGAATGATGTCTGGAATGATGTGTGGAATGATGTGTGAAATGATGTGTGGAATGATGTTTGGAATGATGTGCGGAATGATGTGTAGAATTATGTGTGGAATGGTGTGAGGAATGATGTGAGGAATGTTGGGTGGAATGACGTGTGGAATGATGTGTGGCATGAGGTGTGGAATGAGGTGTGGAATGATGTGTGAAATGATGTGAGGAATGATGTGTAGAATGAGGCGTGGAATGATGTGTGAAATGAGATGTGGAATGAGGTGTGGAATGATGCGTGGAATGATGTGTGGAATGATGTGTGGAATGATGTTTGGAATGATGTGGGGAATGATGTGTAGAATGATGTGTGGAATGGTGTGAGGAATGTTGTGAGGAATGATGGCTGGAATGACGTGTGGAATGATGTGTGGCATGAGGTGTGGAATGAAGTGTGGAATGATGCGTGGAATGATGTGTAGAATTAGATTTGGAATGATGTGTGGAATGATGTGTGGAATGAGGTGTGGAATGATGTGTGGAATTATGTGTGGAGTGAGTTGTGGAAGGAGGTGTGGAATGATGCATGGAATAATGTTTGGAATGATATGTGGAATGATGTTTGGAATGATGTGTGGAATGATGTGTAGAATGAGGTGTGGAATGGTGGGTGGAATGATGTATGGAATGTGGTGTGGAATGATGTGTGGAATGATGTATGGAATGATTTGTTGAATGATGTTTGGAATGATTTGTGGAATGATGTGTGGAATGACGGGTAGAATGAGATGTGGAATGATGCGTGGAATGATGTGTGAAATTATGTGTGGCATGAGGTGTGGAATGAAGTGTGGAACGATGCGTGGAATGATGTGTAGAATTAGGTTTGGAATGATGTGTGGAATGTTGTGTGGAATGAGGTGTGGAATGATGTGTGGAATGATGTGTGGATTGATGTGTGGAATGGTGCGTGGAATGATGCGTGGAATGATGTGTGGATTGATGTGTGCAATGATTTGTGGAATGAGGTTAAGAGTGAGGTATGGAATGATGTGTGGAATGATGTGTTGAATGATGTATGGAATGTTGTGTGGAATGACGTGTGGAATGAGATGTGGAATGAGTTGTGGAATGATGTGTGGAAAGATGTGTGGAATTATTTGTGGAATGAGATGTGGAATAATGTGTGGAATGATGTGTGGAATGATGTGTGGAATGTTGTGTGGAATGATATTTGGAGTGACGTTTGGAATGATGTGTGGAATGATGTGTGAAATTATGTCTGGAATGATGTGTGAAATGATGTGTGGAATGATGTGTGGAAAGATGTGTGGAATTATTTGTGGAATGAGTTGTGGAATAAGTTGTGGAATGATTTGCGGAATGATGTGTTGTATGATGTGTGGAATGATGTGTGGAATGATGTTTGGAATGATGTGTGGAAAGAATTTTCGCATGAGGTGTGGAATGATGTGTGGAATAAGGTTTGGAATAATGTGTGGAATGATGTTTGGAATGATGGGTGGAATGATGTTTGGATTGATGTGTATAATGATTTTTGGAATAAGATGTGGAATGTGGTGTGGAATGATGTGTGGAATGATGTGTGCAATGATGTGTGCAATGAGGTGTGGAATGATGTCTGGAATGATGTGTGGAATGATGAGTGGAATGATGTGTGGAATGAGGTGTGGAAATATATGTGGAATGTTGTGTGGAATGATGTGAGGAATGAGGTGTGGAATGAGGTTTGTAATGATGTGTGGAATGTTGTGTGGAATGATGTGTGAAATGATGTTTGAAATGACGTGTGGAATGAGTTGTGCAATATGGTATGAAATGAGGTGTGGAATGAGTTGTGGAATGAGTTGCGGAATGGTGTTGGGAATGAAGTCTGGAATGATGTGTAGAATGAGGTGTGGAATTAGTTGTTGAATGTGCTGTGGAATGATGTTTGGAATTATGTGTGGAATATTGTGTGCAATGACGTGTGGAATGATGTGTGGAATGACGTGTGGAACGATGTGTGAAATGAAGTGTGGAATGATTTGTGCAAAATGGTATGAAATGAGTTGTGGAATGAGTTGTGGAATGTGTTGTACAATGATGTTTGGAATGATGTGTGGAATGATGTGGAATGATGTGTGGAAATAGGTGTGGAATGGTGTGCGGAATGATGTGTGGAATGATGTGTTCAATGATGTGTGGAATGACGTGTGAAATGATGTGTGGAATAATGTTTGGAATGAGTTGTGGAATGATGTGTCGAATGATGTGTGGAATGATGTTTGGAATGATGTGTGAAATGAGGTGTGGAATGATGTGTGGTATGATATGTGGAATGATAGGTGGGATGATGTATGGAATGATGTGTGGAATGATGCGTGTAATGAGGCGTTGAATGAGGTGTGCAATGATGTGTGGAATGATGTGTGGAATGATGTGTGGAATGATGTGTGGAATAAAGTCTCGAATGATGTGTAGAATGAGGTGTGGAATGAGGTGTGGAATGTGCTGTGGAATGATGTGTGGAATGAGGTGTGAAATGAGGTGTGGAATGATGTGTGAAACGATGTGAGGAATGATGTGTAGAATGAGGTGTGAAATGAGGTGTGGAATGAGGTGTGGAATGATGCGTGAAATGATGCATGTAATGATGCGTGGAAGGTTGTGTGGATTTAAGTGTGGAATAATTTGTGGAATGAGATTTAAAATGAGGTGCGGAATGATGTTTGGAATGATGTGTGGAATGATGTGTGGAATGATGTGTGGAATGATGTGTGGAATGATGTGTAGAATGAGGTGTGGAATGAGGTGTGGAATGTGGTGTGGAATGATGTGTGGAATGAGGTGTGAAATGAGGTGTGGAATGATGTGTGAAATAATGTGAGGAATGACGTGTGGAATGATGTGTGAAATGAGATGTGGAAATGGGTGTGGAATGATGCGTGGAATGATGTGTGGAATGATGTGTGGAATGATGTTTGGAATGATGTCTTTAATGATGTGTGGAATGATGTGTGGAATGATGTGTGGAATGATGTTTGGAATGATGTGCGGAATGATGTGTAGAATGATGTGTGGAATGGTCTGAGGAATCTTGTGAGGAATGATGGGTGGAATGACGTGTGGATTGATGTGTGGAATGATGTGTGGAATGATGTGTGGAATGATGTGTGGCATGAGGTGTGGAATGAAGTGTCGAATGATGCGTGGAATGATGTGTAGAATTAGGTTTTGAATGATGTGTGGAATGATGTGTGGAATGAGGTGTGGAATGATGTGTGGAAGGATGTGTGGAAGGATGTGTGAAATGATGTGTGGAATGAGGTGTGGAATGAAGTGTGGAATGATGTGAGGAATGATGGCTGGAATGTTGTGTGGAATGATGTGTGGAATGATGTGTGGAATGATGTGTGGAATGATGTGTGGAATGAGGTGTGGAATGATGTGTGAAATGAGGTGTGGAATGAGGTGTGGAATGATGCGTGGAATGATGTGTGGAATGAAGTTTGGCATGATGTGTGGAATGATGTGTAGAATGAGGGGTTGAATGGTGGGTGGAATGATGTGTGGAAGGATGTGTGAAATGATGTGTGGAATGATGTGTGGAATGAAATGTGGAATGATGTGAGGAATGATGGGTGGAATGTTGTGTGGAATGATGTGCGGAATGATGTGTGGAATGATGTGTCGAATGAAGTGTGGAATGATGTGAGGAATGATGTGTAGAATTAGGTTTGGAATGATGTGTGGAATGATGTGTGGAATGAGGTGTGGAATGATGTGTGGAATGAGGTGTGCAATGAGTTGTGGAAGGGGGTGTGGAATGATGCATGGAATGATGTTTGGAATTATGTGTGGACTGATGTGTGGAATGATGTCTGGAATGTTGTGTGGAATGATGTGTGGAATTATGCGTGGAATTATGTTTGGAATGATGTGTGGAATGAGGTGTGGAATGGTGAGTGGAATGATGTGTTAAATGATGTGTGGAATGATGTGTGGTATGATGTTTGGAATGTGGTGTGGAATGATGTGTGGAATGGTGTGTGGAATGATGTGTAGAATGAGGTATGGAATGATGTGTGGAATGATGTGTGGAATGATTTGTGGAATAATTTTTGGAATGAGGTTTGGAATGATGTGCTGAATGATGTTTGGAATGGTGTGTGGAATGATGTGTGGAATGACGGGTAGAATGATTTGTGGAATGATACGTGGAATGATGTGTGGAATGATGTGTGAAAATAGGTTTGGAATGATGTGTGGAATGATTTGTAGAATGAGGTGTGGAATGATGTGTGGAATGATGTGTGGAATGATGTGTGGAATGATGTGTGGAATGAGGTGTGGAATGTGCTGTGGAATGATGTTTCGAATGAGGTGTGGAATGAGGTGTGGAATGAGGTGTGGAATGAGGTTCGGAATGAGGTGTGGAATGATGCGTGAAATGATGCGTGTGATGATGCGTGGAAGGTTGTGTGGATTGAAGTGTGGTATAATTTGTGGAATGAGATTTAAAATGAGGTTTGGAATGATGTTTGGAATGATGTGTGGAATGATGTGTGGAATGATGTGTGGAATGATGTGTGGAATGATGTGTAGAATGATGTGTAGAATGATGTGTGGAATGATGTTTGGAATGATGTCTGGAATGATGTGTGGAATGATGTGTGGAATGATGTGTGGAATGATGTGTGGAATGATGTTTGGAATGATGTCTGGAATGATGTGTGGAATGATGTGTGGAATGATGTGTGGAATGAGGCGTGGAATGACGTGTGAAATGAGATGTGGAATGAGGTGTGGAATGATGCGTGGAATGATGTGTGGAATGATGTGTGGAATGATGTTTGGAATGATGTCTGCAATGATGTGTGGAATGATGTGTGGAATGATGTGTGGAATGATGTTTGGAATGATGTGCGGAATGATATGTAGAATGATGTGTGGAATGGTGTGAGGAATGTTGTGAGGAATGATGGGTGGAATGACGCGTGGAATGATGTGTGGCATGAGGTGTGGAATGAGGTGTGGAATGATGTGTGAAATGATGTGAGGAATGATGTGTAGAATGAGGCGTGGAATGATGTGTGAAATGAGATGTGGAATGAGGTGTGGAATGATGCGTGGAATGATGTGTGGAATGATGTGTGGAATGATGTTTGGAATGATGTGCGGAATGATGTGTAGAATGATGTGTGGAATGGTGTGAGGAATGTTGTGAGGAATGATGGGTGGAATGACGTGTGGAATGATGTGTGGCATGAGGTGTGGAATGAAGTGTGGAATGATGCGTGGAATGATGTGTAGAATTAGATTTGGAATGATGTGTGGAATGATGTGTGGAATGAGGTGTGGAATGATGTGTGGAATTATGTGTGGAGTGAGTTGTGGAAGGAGGTGTGGAATGATGCATGGAATAATGTTTGGAATGATATGTGGAATGATGTTTGGAATGATGTGTGGAATGATGTGTAGAATGAGGTGTGGAATGGTGGGTGGAATGATGTGTGGAATGATCTGTGGAATGATGTATGGAATGTGGTGTGGAATGATGTGTGGAATGATGTATGGAATGATTTGTTGAATGATGTTTGGAATGATTTGTGGAATGATGTGTGGAATGACGGGTAGAATGAGTTGTGGAATGATGCGTGGAATGATGTGTGAAATTATGTGTGGCATGAGGTGTGGAATGAAGTGTGGAACGATGCGTGGAATGATGTGTAGAATTAGGTTTGGAATGATGTGTGGAATGATGTGTGGAATGAGGTGTGGAATGATGTGTGGAATGATGTGTGAAATGTTATGTGGAATGATGTGTGGAATGATGTGTGGAACGATGTGTGGAATGATGGGTGGAATGATGTGTGGATTGATGTGTATAATGATTTTTGGAATAAGATGTGGAATGTGGTGTGGAATGATGTGTGGAATGATGTGTGCAATGATGTGTGCAATGAGGTGTGGAATGATGTCTGGAATGATGTGTGGAATGATGAGTGGAATGATGTGTGGAATGAGGTGTGGAAATATATGTGGAATGTTGTGTGGAATGATGTGAGGAATGAGGTGTGGAATGAGGTTTGTAATGATGTGTGGAATGTTGTGTGGAATTATGTGTGAAATGATGTGTGAAATGACGTGTGGAATGAGTTGTGCAATATGGTATGAAATGAGGTGTGGAATGAGTTGTGGAATGAGTTGCGGAATGGTGTTGGGAATGAATTCTGGAATGATGTGTAGAATGAGGTGTGGAATTAGTTGTTGAATGTGCTGTGGAATGATGTTTGGAATTATGTGTGGAATATTGTGTGCAATGACGTGTGGAATGATGTGTGGAATGACGTGTGGAACGATGTGTGAAATGAAGTGTGGAATGATTTGTGCAAAATGGTATGAAATGAGTTGTGGAATGTGTTGTACAATGATGTTTGGAATGATGTGTGGAATGATGTGGAATGATGTGTGGAAATAGGTGTGGAATGGTGTGCGGAATGATGTGTGGAATGATGTGTTCAATGATGTGTGGAATGACGTGTGAAATGATGTGTGGAATAATGTTTGGAATGAGTTGTGGAATGATGTGTCGAATGATGTGTGGAATGATGTTTGGAATGATGTGTGAAATGAGGTGTGGAATGATGTGTGGTATGATATGTGGAATGATAGGTGGGATGATGTATGGAATGATGTGTGGAATGATGCGTGTAATGAGGCGTTGAATGAGGTGTGCAATGATGTGTGGAATGATGTGTGGAATGATGTGTGGAATGATGTGTGGAATAAAGTCTCGAATGATGTGTAGAATGAGGTGTGGAATGAGGTGTGGAATGTGCTGTGGAATGATGTGTGGAATGAGGTGTGAAATGAGGTGTGGAATGATGTGTGAAACGATGTGAGGAATGATGTGTAGAATGAGGTGTGAAATGAGGTGTGGAATGAGGTGTGGAATGATGCGTGAAATGATGCGTGTAATGATGCGTGGAAGGTTGTGTGGATTTAAGTGTGGAATAATTTGTGGAATGAGATTTAAAATGAGGTGCGGAATGATGTTTGGAATGATGTGTGGAATGATGTGTGGAATGATGTGTGGAATGATGTGTGGAATGATGTGTAGAATGAGGTGTGGAATGAGGTGTGGAATGTGGTGTGGAATGATGTGTGGAATGAGGTGTGAAATGAGGTGTGGAATGATGTGTGAAATAATGTGAGGAATGACGTGTGGAATGATGTGTGAAATGAGATGTGGAAATGGGTGTGGAATGATGCGTGGAATGATGTGTGGAATGATGTGTGGAATGATGTTTGGAATGATGTCTTTAATGATGTGTGGAATGATGTGTGGAATGATGTGTAGAATGATGTGTGGAATGGTCTGAGGAATCTTGTGAGGAATGATGGGTGGAATGACGTGTGGATTGATGTGTGGAATGATGTGTGGAATGATGTGTGGAATGATGTGTGGCATGAGGTGTGGAATGAAGTGTCGAATGATGCGTGGAATGATGTGTAGAATTAGGTTTGGAATGATGTGTGGAATGATGTGTGGAATGAGGTGTGGAATGATGTGTGGAAGGATGTGTGGAAGGATGTGTGAAATGATGTGTGGAATGAGGTGTGGAATTAAGTGTGGAATGATGTGAGGAATGATGGCTGGAATGTTGTGTGGAATGATGTGTGGAATGATGTGTGGAATGATGTGTGGAATGATGTGTGGAATGAGGTGTGGAATGAAGTGTGGAATGAGGTGTGGAATGAAGTGTGGAATGATGTGAGGAATGATGTGTAGAATTAGGTTTGGAATGATGTGTGGAATGATGTGTGGAATGAGGTGTGGAATGATGTGTGGAATGAGGTGTGGAATGAGTTGTGGAAGGAGGTGTGGAATGATGCATGGAATGATGTTTGGAATTATGTGTGGAATGATGTGTGGAATGAGGTGTGGAATGGTGAGTGGAATGATGTGTGGAATGATGTGTGGAATGATGTGTGGAATGATGTTTGGAATGTTGTGTGGAATGATGTGTGGAATGATGTGAGGAATGATGGGTGGAATGTTGTTTGGAATGATGTGTGGAATGATGTGTGGAATGATGTGTAGAATTAGGTTTGGATGATGTGTGGAATGACGTGTGGAATGAGGTGTGGAATGATGTGTGAAAGGATGTGTGAAATAATGTGTGGAATGAGGTGTGGAATGAAGTGTGGAATGATGTGAGGAATGATGGGTGGAATGTTGTGTGGAATGATGTGTGGAATGATGTGTGGAATGATGTGTGGAATGATGTGTGGAATGAGGTGTGGAATGAAGTGTGGAATGAGGTGTGGAATGAAGTGTGGAATGATGTGAGGAATGATGTATAGAATTAGGTGTGGAATGATGTGTGGAATGAGGTGTGGAATGAGTTGTGTAAGGAGGTGTAGAATGATGCATGGAATGATGTTTGGAATTATGTGTGGAATGATGTGTGGAATGAGGTGTGGAATGGTGAGTGGAATTATGTGTGGAATGATGTGTGGAATGGTGTGTGGAATGATGTTTGGAATGTGGTGTGGAATGATGTGTGGAATGGTGTGTGGAATGATTTGTAAAATGAGGTGTGGAATGATGTGTGGAATGACGTGTGGAATGATTTGTGGAATAATGTGTGGAATGAAGTTTGGAATGATGTGTTGAATGATGTTTTGAATGGTGTGTGGAATGATGTGTGGAATGACGGGTAGAATGAGTTGTGGAATGATACGTGGAATGAGTATTGACATTATGTGCGGAATGAGGTTTGGAATGATGTGTGGAATGATTTGTGGATGAGGTTTGGAATGATGTGTGGAATGATGTGTGGAATGATGTGTGAAAATAGGTTTGGAATGATGTGTGGAATGATGTGTAGAATGAGGTGTGGAATGATGTGTGGAATGATGTGTGGAATGATGTGTGGAATGATGTGTGGAATGAGGTGTGCAATGTGCTGTGGAATGATGTGTGGAATGAGGTGTGAAATGAGGTGTGGAATGAGGTGTGAAACGATGTGAGGAATGATGTGTAGAATGAGGTGTGGAATGAGGTGTGGAATGAGGTGTGGAATGATGCGTGAAATGATGCGTGTAATGATGCGTGGAAGGTTGTGTGGATTGAAGTGTGGAATAATTTGTGGAATGAGATTTAAAATGAGGTGTGGAATGATGTTTGGAATGATGTGTGGAATGATGTGTGGAATGATGTGTGGAACGATGTGTGAAATGAAGTGTGGAATGATTTGTGCAAAATGGTATGAAATGAGTTGTGGAATGAGTTGTGGAATGTGTTGTACAATGATGTTTGGAATGATGTGTGGAATGATGTGGAATGATGTGTGGAAATAGGTGTGGAATGGTGTGCGGAATGATGTGTGGAATGATGTGTTCAATGATGTGTGGAATGATGTGTGAAATGATGTGTGGAATAATGTTTGGAATGAGTTGTGGAATGATGTGTGGAATGATGTGAGGAATGATGGGTGGAATGTTGTTTGGAATGATGTGTGGAATGATGTGTGGAATGATGTGTGGAATGATGTTTGGAATGTGGTGTGGAATGATGTGTGGAATGATGTGAGGAATGATGGGTGGAATGTTGTTTGGAATGATGTGTGGAATGATGTGTGGAATGATGTGTAGAATTAGGTTTGGATGATGTGTGGAATGACGTGTGGAATGAGGTGTGGAATGATGTGTGAAAGGATGTGTGAAATAATGTGTGGAATGAGGTGTGGAATGAAGTGTGGAATGATGTGAGGAATGATGGGTGGAATGTTGTGTGGAATGATGTGTGGAATGATGTGTGGAATGATGTGTGGAATGATGTGTGGAATGAGGTGTGGAATGAAGTGTGGAATGAGGTGTGGAATGAAGTGTGGAATGATGTGAGGAATGATGTATAGAATTAGGTGTGGAATGATGTGTGGAATGAGGTGTGGAATGAGTTGTGTAAGGAGGTGTAGAATGATGCATGGAATGATGTTTGGAATTATGTGTGGAATGATGTGTGGAATGAGGTGTGGAATGGTGTGTGGAATGATGTGTGGAATGATGTGTGGAATGATGTGTGGAATGATGTTTGGAATGTGGTGTGGAATGATGTGTGGAATGGTGTGTGGAATGATTTGTAAAATGAGGTGTGGAATGATGTGTGGAATGACATGTGGAATGATTTGTGGAATAATGTGTGGAATGAAGTTTGGAATGATGTGTTGAATGATGTTTTGAATGGTGTGTGGAATGATGTGTGGAATGACGGGTAGAATGAGTTGTGGAATGATACGTGGAATGAGTATTGGCATTATGTGCGGAATGAGGTTTGGAATGATGTGTGGAATGATTTGTGGATGAGGTTTGGAATGATGTGTGGAATGATGTGTGGAATGATGTGTGAAAATAGGTTTGGAATGATGTGTGGAATGATGTTTAGAATGAGGTGTGGAATGATGTGTGGAATGATGTGTGGAATGATGTGTGGAATGATGTGTGGAATGAGGTGTGCAATGTGCTGTGGAATGATGTGTGGAATGAGGTGTGAAATGAGGTGTGGAATGAGGTGTGAAACGATGTGAGGAATGATGTGTAGAATGAGGTGTGGAATGAGGTGTGGAATGAGGTGTGGAATGATGCGTGAAATGATGCGTGTAATGATGCGTGGAAGGTTGTGTGGATTGAAGTGTGGAATAATTTGTGGAAGGAGATTTAAAATGAGGTGTGGAATGATGTTTGGAATGATGTGTGGAATGATGTGTGGAATGATGTGTGGAACGATGTGTGAAATCAAGTGTGGAATGATTTGTGCAAAATGGTATGAAATGAGTTGTGGAATGAGTTGTAGAATGTGTTGTACAATGATGTTTGGAATGATGTGTGGAATGATGTGGAATGATGTGTGGAAATAGGTGTGGAATGGTGTGCGGAATGATGTGTGGAATGATGTGTTCAATGATGTGTGGAATGATGTGTGAAATGATGTGTGGAATAATGTTTGGAATGAGTTGTGGAATGATGTGTCGAATGATGTGTGGAATGATGTTTGGAATGATGTGTGAAATGAGGTGTGGAATGATGTGTGGAATGATATGTGGAATGATAGGTGGGATGAAGTATGGAATGATGTGTGGAATGATGCGTGTAATGAGGCGTTGAATGAGTTGTGGAATGATGTGTGGAATGATGTGTGGAATGATGTGTGGAATGATGTGTGGAATGATGTGTGGAATAAAGTCTCGAATGATGTGTAGAATGAGGTGGGAAATGAGGTGTGGAATGAGGTGTGGAATGATGCGTGAAATGATGCGTGTAATGATGCGTGGAAGGTTGTGTGGATTGAAGTGTGGAATAATTTGTGGAATGAGATTTAAAATGAGGTGCGGAATGATGTTTGGAATGATGTGTGGAATGAGGTGCGGAATGATGTGTGGAATGATGTGTGGAATGATGTGTAGAATGAGGTGTGGAATGAGGTGTGGAATGTGGTGTGGAATGATGTTTGGAATGAGGTGTGAAATGAGGTGTGGAATGATGTGTGAAATGATGTGAGGAATGATGTGTAGAATGAGGCGTGGAATGATGTGTGAAATGAGATGTGGAATGTGGTGTGGAATGATGCGTGAAATGACGTGAGGAATGATGTGTGGAATTATGTTTGGAATGATGTGTTGAAATGATGTGTGGAATGATGTTTGGAATGATGTGCGGAATAATGTGTAGAATGATGTGTGGAATGTTGTGAGGAATCTTGTGAGGAATGACGGGTGGAATGACGTGTGGAATGATGTGTGGAATGATGTGTGGAATGATGTTTGGAATGATGTGTGGCATGAGGTGTGGAATGAAGTGTCGAATGATGCGTGGAATGATGTGTAGAATTAGGTTTGGAATGATGTGTGGAATGATGTGTGGAATGAGGTGTGGAATGATGTGTGGAAGGATGTGTGAAATGATGTGTGGAATGAGGTGTGGAATGAAGTATGGAATGATGTGAGGAATGATGGGTGGAATGTTGTGTGGAATGATGTGTGGAATGATGTGTGGAATGATGTGTGGAATGATGTGTGGAATGAGGTGTGGAATGAAGTGTGGAATGAGGTGTGGAATGAAGTGTGGAATGATGTGAGGAATGATGTGTAGAATTAGGTTTGGAATGATGTGTGGAATGATGTGTGGAATGAGGTATGGAATGATGTGTGGAATGCGTTGTGGAAGGAGGTGTGGAATGATGCATGGAATGATGTGAGGAATGATGTGCGGAATGATGTGTAGAATGATGTGTGGAATGGTGTGAGGAATGATATGTGGAATGACGGGTAGAATGAGTTGTGGAATGATACGTGGAATGATGTGTGAAATGATGTGTGGAATGATGCGGGGAATGATGTGTGGAATGAGGTTTTGAATGATGAGTGGAATGAGGTGAGGAATGTTGCGTGGAATGATTTGTGGAATGAAGTGTTAAATGATATGTGGAATGATATGTGGAATGATGCTTGGAATGATGTATGAAATGATGTGTGGAATGATGTGTGGAATGATGTGTGAAATTATGTGTGGAAAGAGGTGTGGAATGATGTGTGGAATGAGTATTGGCATTATGTGTGGAATGAGGTTTGGAATGATGTGTGGAATGATTTGTGGATGAGGTTTGGAATGATGTGTGGAATGATGTGTGGAATGATGTGTGAAAATAGGTTTGGAATGATGTGTGGAATGATGTGTAGAATCAGGTGTGGAATGATGTGTGGAATGATGTGTGGAATGATGTGTGGAATGATGTGTGGAATGAGGTGTGCAATGTGTTGTGGAATGATGTGTAGAATGAGGTGTGAAATGAGGTGTGGAATGAGGTGTGAAACGATGTGAGGAATGATGTGTAGAATGAGGTGTGGAATGCGGTGTGCAATGAGGTGTGGAATGATGCGTGAAATGATGCGTGTAATGATGCGTGGAAGGTTGTGTGGATTGAAGTGTGGAATAATTTGTGGAATGAGATTTAAAATGAGGTGTGGAATGATGTTTGGAATGATATGTGGAATGATGTGTGGAATGATGTGTGGGATGATGTGTGGAATGATGTGTAGAATGAGGTGTGGAATGAGGTGTGGAATGTGGTGTGGAATGATGTTTGCAATGAGGTGTGGAATGATGTGTGAAATGAGATGTGGAATGAGGTTGGAATGATGCGTGGAATGATGTGTGGAATGATGTGTGGAATGATGTTGGGAATGATGTCTAGAATGATGTGTGGAATGATGTGTGGAATGATGTGTGGAATGATGTTTGGAATGATGTGCGGAATGATGTGTAGAATGATGTGTGGAATCGTGTGAGGAATGATGTGAGCAATGATGGGTGGAATGACGTGTGGAATGATGTGGAATGATGTGTGGAATGCTGTGTGGAATGATGTGTGGCATGAGGTGTGGAATGAAATGTGGAATGATGCGTGGAATGATGTGCAGAATTAAGTTTGGAATGATGTGTGGAATGATGTGTGGAATGAGGTGTGGAATGATGTGTGGAATTATGTGTGGAGTGAGTTGTGGAATGAGGTGTGGAATGATGCATGGAATGATGTTTGGAATGATGTGTGGAATGATGTTTGGAATGATGTTTGGAATGATGTATAGAATGACGTGTGGAATGGTGGATGGAATGATGTGTGGAATGATCTGTGGAATGATGTATGGAATGTGGTGTGGAATGATGTGTGGAATGGTGTAATGAATGATGTGTCGAATGATGTTTGGAATGATTTGTGGAATGATGTGTGGAATGACGGGTAGAATGAGTTGTGGAATGATGCGTGGAATGATGTGTGGAATGATGTGTGGAATTATGTGTGGCATGAGGTGTGCAATGAAGTGTGGAATGATGCGTGGAATGATGTGTAGAATTAGGTTTGGAATGATGTGTGGAATGAGGTGTGGAATGATGTGTGCAATGATGTGTGAAATGATGTGTGGAATGGTGCGTGGAATGATGCGTGGAATGATGTGTGGATTGATGTTTGGAATGAATTGTGGAATGATGTTAAGAGTGTGGTATGGAATGATGTGCAGGATGATGTGAGGAATGAGGTTTGGCTTGTGGTGTGGAATGATGTGTTGAATGTTGTGTGAAATGATGTGTGGAATAATGTGTGGAATGAAGTGTGAAATGATATGTGGAATGATGTGTGGAATGTTGTGTGGAATGATATGTGGAATGACGTTTGGAAGGATGTGTGGAATGATGTGTGAAATGATGTGTGGAATGATGTGTGGAATAATGTGTGGATTGAAGTGTGAAATGATATGTGGAATGATGTATGGAATGATGTGTTGTATGATGTGTGGAATGATGTGTGGAATGATGTGTGGAATGAAGTTTCGAATGAGGTGTGGAATGATGTGTGGAATGTTGTGTGGAATAATGTGTGGAATGAAGTGTGAAATGATATGTGGAATGATGTGTGGAATGATGTGTGGAATGATGTGCGGAATGATGTGTGGAATAAGTTTTGGAATAATGTGTGGAATGAGGTTTGGAATGATGTGTGGAATGATGTGTGGAATGATGTGTGGAATAATGTGTGGATTGAAGTGTGAAATGATATGTGGAATGATGTATGGAATGATGTGTTGTATGATGTGTGGAATGATGTGTGGAATGATGTGTGGAATGAAGTTTCGAATGAGGTGTGGAATGATGTGTGGAATGATGTGTGGAATAATGTGTGGAATGAAGTGTGAAATGATATGTGGAATGATGTGTGGAATGATGTGTGGAATGATGTGTGGAATGATGTGTGGATTGATGTGTATAATGATTTCTGGAATATGATGTGGAATGTGGTGTGGAATGATGTGTGGAATGATGTGTGCAATGATGTGTGCAATGAGGTATGGAATGTTGTCTGGAATGATGTGTGGAATGATGAGTGGAATGATGTGTGGAATGATGTTTGGAATGATGTGTGGAATGATTTGTAGAATGAGGTTTGGAATGATGTGTGGAATGATGTGTGGAATTATGTGTGGAATGAGGTGTGGAAATTTATGTTGAATGTTGTGTGGAATGATGTGAGGAATGAGGTGTGGAATATTGTGTGCAATGACGTGTGGAATGATGTGTGGAATGATGTGTGGAACGATGTGTGAAATGACGTGTGGAATGATTTGTGCAATATGGTATGAAATGAGTTGTGGAATGAGTTGTGGAATGTGTTGTACAATGATGTGTGGAATGATGTTTGGAATGATGTGTGGAATGATTTGTAGAATGAGGTTTGGAATGATGTGTGGAATGATGTGTGGAATTATGTGTGGAATGAGGTGTGGAATTAGTTGTTGAATGTGCTGTGGAATGATGTTTGGAATTATGTGTGGAATATTGTGTGCAATGACGTGTGGAATGATGTTTGGAATGATGTGTGGAATTATGTGTGGAATGAGGTGTGGAAATTTATGTAGAATGTTGTGTGGAATGATGTGAGGAATGAGGTGTGGAATATTGTGTGCAATGACGTGTGGAATGATGTGTGGAATGATGTGTGGAACGATGTGTGAAATGACGTGTGGAATGATTTGTGCAATATGGTATGAAATGAGTTGTGGAATGAGTTGTGGAATGTGTTGTACAATGATGTGTGGAATGATGTTTGGAATGATGTGTGGAATGATTTGTAGAATGAGGTTTGGAATGATGTGTGGAATGATGTGTGGAATTATGTGTGGAATGAGGTGTGGAATTAGTTGTTGAATGTGCTGTGGAATGATGTTTGGAATTATGTGTGGAATATTGTGTGCAATGACGTGTGGAATGATGTGTGGAATGATGTGTGGAACGATGTGTGAAATGACGTGTGGAATGATTTGTGCAATATGGTATGAAATGAGTTGTGGAATGAGTTGTGGAATGTGTTGTACAATGATGTTTGGAATGATGTGTGGAATGATGTGGAATGATGTGTGGAAATAGGTGTGGAATGGTGTGCGGAATGATGTGTGGAATGATGTGTTCAATGATGTGTGGAATGATGTGTGAAATGATGTGTGGAATGATGTTTGGAATGAGTTGTGGAATGATGTGTGGAATGATGTGTGGAATGATGTTTGGAATGATGTGTGAAATGATGTGTGGAATGATGTGTGGTATGATATGTGGAATGATAGGTGGGATGATGTATGGAATGATTAAGGCGTTGAATGAGGTGTGGAATGATGTGTGGAATGATGTGTGGAATGATGTGTGAAAATAGGTTTGGAATGATGTGTGGAATGATGTGTAGAATCAGGTGTGGAATGAGGTGTGAAATGAGGTGTGGAATGAGGTGTGAAACGATGTGAGGAATGATGTGT
The DNA here is from genome assembly GCF_044704955.1 of Pristiophorus japonicus. Classification (NCBI taxonomy): domain Eukaryota; kingdom Metazoa; phylum Chordata; class Chondrichthyes; family Pristiophoridae; genus Pristiophorus; species Pristiophorus japonicus. The sequence goes on from NW_027253488.1 coordinate 105,104, forward strand.
AGAATGAGGTGTGGAATGCGGTGTGGAATGAGGTGTGGAATGATGCGTGAAATGATGCGTGTAATGATGCGTGGAAGGTTGTGTGGATTGAAGTGTGGAATAATTTGTGGAATGAGATTTAAAATGAGCTGTGGAATGATGTTTGGAATAATGTGTGGAATGATATGTGGAATGATGTGTGGAATGATGTGTGGAATGATGTGTAGAATGAGGTGTGGAATGAGGTGTGGATGTGGTGTGGAATGATGTGTGCAATGAGGTGTGGAATGATGTGTGAAATGAGATGTGGAATGAGGTTTTGGAATGATGCGTGGAATGACGTGTGGAATGATGTGTGGAATGATGTTTGGAATGATGTCTAGAATGATGTGTGGAATGATGTGTGGAATGATGTGTGGAATGATGTTTGGAATGATGTGCGGAATGATGTGTAGAATGATGTGTGGAATGGTGTGAGGAATGATGTGTGGAATGACGGGTAGAATGAGTTGTGGAATGAAACGTGGAATGATGTGTGGAATGATGTGTGGAATGATGCGGGGAATGATGTGTGGAATGAGGTTTTGAATGATGAGTGGAATGAGGTGTGGAATTTTGCGTGGAATGATTTGTGGAATGAAGTGTTAAATGATATGTGGAATGATATGTGGAATGATGTTTGGAATGATGTGTGGAATGATGTGTGGAATGATGTGTGGAATGATGTGTGAAATTATGTGTGGAAAGAGGTGTGGAATGATGTGTGGAATGAGTATTGGCATTAAGTGTGGAATGAGGTTTGGAATGATGTGTGGAATGATTTGTGGATGAGGTTTGGAATGATGTGTGGAATGATGTGTGGAATGATGTGTGAAAATAGGTTTGGAATGATGTGTGGAATGCTGTGTAAAATCAGGTGTGGAATGATGTGTGGAATGATGTGTGGAATGACGTGTGGAATGATGTGTGAATTGAGGTGTGGAATGAGGTGTGAAACGATGTGAGGAATGATGTGTAGAATGAGGTTTGGAATGCGCTGTGGAATGAGGTGTGGAATGATGCGTGAAATGATGCGTGTAATGATGCGTGGAAGGTTGTGTGGATTGAAGTGTGGAATAATTTGTGGAAGGAGATTTAAAATGAGGTGTGGAATGATGTTTGGAATGATGTGTGGAATGATGTGTGGAAAGATGTGTGGAATGATGTGTGGAATGATGTGTAGAATGAGGTGTGGAATGAGGTGTGGAATGTGGTGTGGAATGATGTGTGCAATGAGGTGTGGAAAGATGTCTGAAATGAGATGTGGAATGAGGTGTGGAATGATGCGTGGAATGACGTGTGGAATGATGTGTGGAATGATGTTTGGAATGATATCTAGAATGATGTGTGGAATGATGTGTGGAATGATGTGTGGAATGATGTTTGGAATGATGTGCGGAATGATGTGTAGAATGATGTGTGGAATGGTGTGAGGAATGATGTGAGGAATGATGGGTGGAATGACGTGTGGAATGATGTGGAATGATGTGTGGAATGCTGTGTGGAATGATGTGTGGCATGAGGTGTGGAATGATGTGTGGAATGATGCATGGAATGATGTTTGGAATGATGTGTGGAATGATGTGTGGAAAGATGTTTGGAATGATGTATAGAATGAGGTGTGGAATGGTGGGTGGAATGATGTGTGGAATGATCTGTGGAATGATGTATGGAATGTGGTGTGGAATGATGTGTGGAATGGTGTATGGAATGCTGTGTTGAATGATGTTTGGAATGATTTGTGGAATGATGTGTGGAATGACGGGTAGAATGAGTTGTGTAATGATGCGTGGAATGATGTGTGGAATGATGTGTGGAATTATGTGTGGCATGAGGTGTGCAATGAACTGTGGAATGATGCGTGGAATGATGTGTAGAATTAGGTTTGGAATGATGTGTGGAATGATGTGTGGAATGAGGTGTGGAATGATGTGTGGAATGATGTGTGAAATGATGTGTGGAATGGTGCGTGGAATGATGCGTGGAATGATGTGTGGATTGATGTGTGGAATGAATTGTGGAATGATGTTAAGAGTGTGGTATGGAACGATATGCAGGATGATGTGAGGAATGAGGTTTGTCTTGTGGTGTGGAATGATGTGTTGAATGATGTATGGAATGTTGTGTGGAATGATGTGCTGAATGAAGTTTCGAATGAGGTGTGGAATGATGTGTGGAATAAGGTTTGGAATAATGTGTGGAATGAGGTTTGGAATGATGTGTGGAATGTTGTGTGGAATGATGTGTGAAATGATGTGTGAAATGACGTGTGGAATGAATTATGCAATATGGTATGAAATGAGGTAAGGAATGAGTTGTGGAATGAGTTGCGGAATGGTGTTTGGAATGAAGTCTGGAATGATGTGTAGAATGAGGTGTGGAATTATGTTTGGAATTATGTGTGGAATATTGTGTGCAATGACGTGTGGAATGATGTGTGGAATGATGTGTGGAACGATGTGTGAAATGACGTGTGGAATGATTTGTGGAATGTGTTGTACAATGATGTTTGGAATGATGTGTGGAATGATGTGGAATGATGTGTGGAAATAGGTGTGGAATGGTGTGCGGAATGATGTGTGGAATGATGTGTTCAATGATGTGTGGAATGATGTGTGAAATGAGGTGTGGAATGATGTGTGGAATGACGTGTGGAATGATGTTTGGAATGATGTGTGAAATGAGGTGTGGAATGATGTGTGGTATGATATGTGGAATGATAGGTGGGATGATGTATGGAATGATGTGTGGAATGATGCGTGTAATAAGGCGTTGAATGAGGTGTGGAAAGATGTGTGGAATGATGTGTGGAATGATGTGTGGAATGATGTGTGGAATGATGTGTGGAATAAAGTCTGGAATGATGTGCAGAATGAGGTGTGGAATGAGGTGTGAAATGTGCTGTGGAATGATGTGTAGAATGAGGTGTGAAATGAGGTGTGGAATGAGGGATGGAATGATGCGTGAAATGATGCCTGTAATGATGCGTGGAAGGTTGTGTGGATTGAAGTGTGGAATAATTTGTGGAATGAGATTTAAAATGAGGTTTGGAATGATGTGTGGAATGATGTGTGAAATGATGTGTGGAAGGATGTGTAGAATGAGGTGTGGAATGAGGTGTGGAATGTGGTGTGGAATGATGTGTGGAATGAGGTGTGAAATGAGGTTTGGAATGATGTGAAATGATGTGAGGAATGATGTGTAGAATGATGCGTGGAATGATTTGTGAAATTAGATGTGGAATGAGGTGTGGAATGATGCGTGGAATGATGTGTGGAATGATGTGTGGAATGATGTTTGGAATGATGTCTGGAATGATGTGTGGAATGACGTGTGGAATGATGTGTTTAATGATGTTTGGAATGATGTGCGGAATGATGTGTAGAATGATGTGTGGAATGGTGTGAGGAATGATGTGAGGAATGATGAGTGGAATGACGTGTGGAATGATGTGTGGAATGTTGTGTGGAATGATGTGTGGAATGATGTGTGGCATGAGGTGTGGAATGAAGTGTGGAATGATGCGTGGAATGATGTGTAGAATTTGGTTTGGAATGAAGTGTGGAATGATGTGTGGAATGAGGGGTGTAATGATGTGTGGAATTATGTGTGGAGTGAGTTGTGGAAGGAGTTGTGGAATGATGCATGGAATGATGTTTGGAATGATGTGTGGAATGATGTTTGGAATGATGTGTGGAATGATGTGTAGAATGAGGTGTGGAATGGTGGGTGGAATGATGTGTGGAATGATCTGTGGAATGATGTATGGAATGTGGTGTGGAATGATGTGTAGAATGGTGAATGGAATGATGTTTTGAATGATGTTTGGAATGATTTGTGGAATGATGTGTGGAATGACGGGTAGAATGAGTTGTGGAATGATGCGTGAAATGATGTGTGGAATGAGGTTTTGAATGATGTGTGGAATGAGGTGTGGAATGATGTCTGGAACGAAGTGTTAAATGATATGTGGAATGATATGTGGAATGATGTTTGGAATGATGTGTGGAATGAGTTTTGCATTATGTGTGGAAATAGGTTTGGAATGATGTGTGGAATGATGTGTGGATGAGGTTTGGAATGATTTGTGGAATGATGTGTGGAATGATGTGTGAAAATGGGTTTGGAATGATGTGTGGAATGATGTGTAGCATGAGCTCTGGAATGATGGGTGGAATGATGTGTGGAAAGAGGTGTGGAATGACGTGTGTAAATATGTGTGGAATGATGTGTGGTTTGAGGTGTGGAATGGTGTGTGGAATGATGTATGGAATGTTGTGTAGAATGACGTGTGGAATGAGTGTGGAATGATGCGTGTAATGATGCTTGTAATGATGCGTGGAAGATTGTGTGGATTGATGTGTGGAACAAATTGTGGAATGAGGTTTAAAATGATGGGTGAAATGATGTGTGGAATGATGTGTGGAATGAGGTGTGGATAGATGTGTGTAATGATGTGCGGAATGAGGTGTGGAATGAAGTGTGGAATGATACGTGGAATGATGTGTGGAATGAGGCGTGGAAAGATGTGTGGGTTTATGTGTGGAATAAATTGTGGAATGATGGGTGGAATGTTGAGTGAAATGATGTGTGGACTGATGTGTGGAATGATGTTTAGAATGAGGTGTGGAATGAGGAGTGAATGATGTCTGGAATGATGTCTGGAATGTTGTGTGGCATGAGCTGAGGAATGATATTTGGAATGATGTGTGGAATGATGTGTGGGATGTATATGTGGACAGATGTGTGGAATGATGTGTGGAATAATGTGTGGAATGACGTGTGGAACGATATGTGGAAAGATATGTGGAATGATGTGTGGAATGATGTGTGAAATTAGGATTGGAATGAAGTGTGAAATGAAGAGTGGGATGATATTTGGAATGATGTGTGGAATGATGTGTGGAATGATTCGTGGAATGAGGCGTGGAATGAGGTGTGGAACGATGTGTGGAATGATGTGTTGAATGATGTGCGGAATGAGGTGTGGAAAGAGGTGTGGAATGATGTGTGGAATGAGGTTTGTAATAATGTGTGGAATTTGGTTTGGAATGATGTGTCAAATTATGTCTGGAATGATGTGTGGAATGAGGTGTGGAATGATGTGTGGAATGATGTTTCGTATGATGTGTGGAATGATGTGTAGAATGAGGTATGGAATGGTGGGTGGAATGATGTGTGGAATGATGTATGGACTGAAGTGTGGAATGAGTGTGGAATGATGTGTGGAATGGTGTGTGGAATGGTGTGTGGAATGATGTGTCGAAAGACGTGTGCAATGATGTGTGGAATGATGTTTGGAATGGTGTGTGGAATGATGTATGGAATGAGGTGTGGAATGCGGTGTGGAATGATGTATGGAATGATGTGTGGAATGATGTGTCGAATGATGTGTGAAATCATGCGTGGAATGATGTGTGGAATGATGTGTGGAATGGTGCGTGGAATGATGTGTGGAATGATGTGTGGAATGATGTGTGAAATGGTGAATGGAATGATGCGTGGAATGATGTGTGGATTGATGTGTGGAATGAATTGTGGAATGATGTCAAGAGTGAGGTATGGAATGATGTGTGGGATGATGTGAGCAATGATTTGTGGAATGATATTTGGAATGATGTGTGCAATGATGTGTGGAATGTTGTGTGGAATGATGTGTGGAATGATTTGTGGAATGATATTTGGAATGATGTGTGGAATGATGTGTGGAATGTTGTGTGGAATGATATGTGGAATGACGTTTGGAATGATGTGTGGAATGATGTGTGGAATGATGTGTGGAATGAAGTGTGAAATGACGTGTGGAATGAGTTGTGGAATGAGTTGTGGAATGATGTGTGGAAAGATGTGTGGAATGTTGTGTGGAATGATATGTGGAATGACGTTTGGAATGATGTGTGGAATGATGTGTGGAATTATGTGTGGAATGAGGTGTGGAATGATGTGCGGAATGATATGTGGAATGATGTGTTGTATGATGTGTGCAATGATGTGTGGAATGATGTGTGGAATGAAGTTTGGAATGAGGTATGGAATGATTATGTGGAATAAGGTTTGGAATAATGTGTGGAATGAGGTTTGGAATGATGTGTGGAATGATGTGTGGAATGATGTGTGGAATAATGTGTGGAATGATGTGTGGATTGATGTGTATAATGATTTTTGGAATAAGATGTGGAATGTGGTGTGGAATGATATGTGGAATGATGTGTGCAATGATGTGTGCAATTAGGTGTGGAATGATGTCTGGAATGATGTGTGGAATGATGAGTGGAATGATGTGAGGAATGATGTGAGGAATGATGAGTGGAATGACGTGTGGAATGATGTGTGGAATGTTGTGTGGAATGATGTGTGGAATGATGTGTGGCATGAGGTGTGGAATGAAGTGTGGAATGATGCGTGAAATGATGTGTAGAATTTGGTTTGGAATGATGTGTGGAATGATGTGTGGAATGAGGTGTTGAATGATGTGTGGAATTATGTGTGGAGTGAGTTGTGGAAGGAGTTGTGGATGATGCATGGAATGATGTTTGGAATGATGTGTGGAATGATGTTTGGAATGATGTGTGGAATGATGTGTAGAATGAGGTGTGGAATGGTGGGTGGAATGATGTGTGGAATGATCTGTGGAATGATGTATGGAATGTGGTGTGGAATGATGTGTAGAATGCTGTATGGAATGATGTTTTGAATGATGTTTGGAATGATTTGTGGAATGATGTGTGGAATGACGGGTAGAATGAGTTGTGGAATGATGCGTGGAATGATGTGTGGAATGATGTGTGGAATGATACGGGGAATGATGTGTGGAATGAGGTTTTGAATGATGTGTGGAATGAGGTGTGGAATGATGTCTGGAACGAAGTGTTAAATGATATGTGGAATGATATGTGGAATGATGTTTGGAATGATGTGTGGAATGAGTTTTGCATTATGTGTGGAAAGAGGTTTGGAATGATGTGTGGAATGATGTGTGGATGAGGTTTGTAATGATGTGTGGAATGATGTGTGGAATGATGTGTGAAAATGGGTTTGGAATGATGTGTGGAATGATGTGTGGATGAGGTTTGTAATGATGTGTGGAATGATGTGTGGAATGATGTGTGAAAATGGGTTTGGAATGATGTGTGGAATGATGTGTAGCATGAGCTCTGGAATGATGGGTGGAATGATGTGTGGAAAGAGGTGTGGAATGACGTGTGGAAATATGTGTGGAATGATGTGTGGTTTGAGGTGTGGAATGGTGTGTGGAATGATGTATGGAATGTTGTGTAGAATGAGGTGTGGAATGATGTGTAGAATGATGTGTGAAATGATGCGTGAAATGATGTGTGGAATGACGTGTGGAATGAGTGTGGAATGATGCGTGTAATGATGCTTGTAATGATGCGTGGAAGATTGTGTGGATTGATGTGTGGAACAAATTGTGGAATGAGGTTTAAAATGATGGGTGAAATGATGTGTGGAATGATGTGTGGAATGAGGTGTGGATAGATGTGTGTAATGATGTGCGGAATGAGGTGTGGAATGAGGTGTGGAATGATACGTGGAATGATGTGTGGAATGAGGCGTGGAAAGAGGTGTGGGTTTATGTGTGGAATAAATTGTGGAATGATGGGTGGAATGTTGAGTGTAATGATGTGTGGACTGATGTGTGGAATGATGTTTAGAATGAGGTGTGGAATGAGCAGTGAATGATGTCTGGAATGATGTCTGGAATGTTGTGTGGCATGAGCTGAGGAATGATATTTGGAATGATGTGTGGAATGATGTGTGGGATGTATATGTGGACAGATGTGTGGAATGATGTGTGGAATAATGTGTGGAATGACGTGTGGAACGATATGTGGAAAGATATGTGGAATGATGTGTGGAATGATGTGTGAAATTAGGTTTGGAATGAAGTGTGAAAGGAAGAGTGGGATGATATTTGGAATGATGTGTGGAATGATGTGAGGAATGATTCGTGGAATGAGGCGTGGAATGAGGTGTGGAACGATGTGTGGAATGATGTGTGGCATGAGGTGTGGAATGAAGTGTGGAATGATGCGTGGAATGATGTGTAGAATTTGGTTTGGAATGATGTGTGGAATGGTGGGTGGAATGATGTGTGGAATGATCTGTGGAATGATGTATGGAATGTGGTGTGGAATGATGTGTAGAATGGTGTATGGAATGATGTTTTGAATGATGTTTGGAATGATTTGTGGAATGATGTGTGGAATGACGGGTAGAATGAGTTGTGGAATGATGCGTGGAATGATGTGTGGAATGATGTGTGGAATGATGCGGGGAATGATGTGTGGAATGAGGTTTTGAATGATGTGTGGAATGAGGTGTGGAATGATGTCTGGAACGAAGTGTTAAATGATATGTGGAATGATATGTGGAATGATGTTTGGAATGATGTGTGGAATGAGTTTTGCATTATGTGTGGAAAGAGGTTTGGAATGATGTGTGGAATGATGTGTGGATGACGTTTGTAATGATGTGTGGAATGATGTGTGGAATGATGTGTGAAAATGGGTTTGGAATGATGTGTGGAATGATGTGTAGCATGAGCTCTGGAATGATGAGTGGAATGATGTGTGGAAAGAGGTGTGGAATGACGTGTGGAAATATGTGTGGAATGATGTGTGGTTTGAGGTGTGGAATGGTGTGTGGAATGATGTATGGAATGTTGTGTAGAATGAGGTGTGGAATGATGTGTAGAATGATGTGTGAAATGATGCGTCGAATGATGTGTGGAATGACGTGTGGAATGAGTGTGGAATGATGCGTGTAATGATGCTTGTAATGATGCGTGGAAGATTGTGTGGATTGATGTGTGGAACAAATTGTGGAATGAGGTTTAAAATGATGGGTGAAATGAAGTGTGGAATGATGTGTGGAATGAGGTGTGGATAGATGTGTGTAATGATGTGCGGAATGAGGTGTGGAATGAGGTGTGGGATGTATATGTGGACAGATGTGTGGAATGATGTGTGGAATAATGTGTGGAATGACGTGTGGAACGATATGTGGAGAGATATGTGGAATGATGTGTGGAATGATGTGTGAAATTAGGTTTGGAATGAAGTGTGAAATGAAGAGTGGGATGATATTTGGAATGATGTGTGGAATGATGTGAGGAATGATTCGTGGAATGAGGCGTGGAATGAGGTGTGGAACGATGTGTGGAATGATGTGTTGAATGATGTGTGGAATGAGGTGTGGAAAGAGGTGTGAAATGACGTGTGAAAAGAGGTGTGGAATGATGTGTGGAATGAGGTTTGTAATAATGTGTGGAATTTGGTTTGGAATGATGTGTCAAATTATGTCTGGAATGATGTGTGGAATGATGTGTGGAATGATTATGTGAAATGATATGTGGAATGACGTGTGGAATGATGTGTGGAATGATGTTTCGTATGATGTGTGGAATGATGTGTAGAATGAGGTATGGAATGGTGGGTGGAATGATGTGTGGAATGATGTATGGACTGAAGTGTGGAATGAGTGTGGAATGATGTGTGGAATGGTGTGTGGAATGGTGTGTGGAATGATGTGTCGAAAGACGTGTGCAATGATGTGTGGAATGATGTGTGGAATGGTGTGTGGAATGATGTATGGAATGAGGTGTGGAATGCGGTGTGGAATGATGTGTGGAATGATGTGTGGAATGATGTGTCGAATGATGTGTGAAATCATGCGTGGAATGATGTGTGGAATGATGTGTGGAATGGAGCGTGGAATGATGTGTGGAATGATGTGTGGAATGATGTGTGGAATGGTGCGTGGAATGATGCGTGGAATGATATGTGGATTGATGTGTGGAATGAATTGTGGAATGATGTCAAGAGTGAGGTATGGAATGAGGTGTGGGATGATGTGAGTAATGATTTGTGGAATGATATTTGGAATGATGTGTGGAATGATGTGTGGAATGTTGTGTGGAATGATGTGTGGAATGATTTGTGGAATGATATTTGGAATGATGTGTGGAATGATGTGTGGAATGTTGTGTGGAATGATATGTGGAATGACGTTTGGAATGATGTGTGGAATGATGTGTGGAATGATGTGTGGAATGAAGTGTGAAATGACGTGTGGAATGAGTTGTGGAATGAGTTGTGGAATGATGTGTGGAAAGATGTGTGGAATGTTGTGTGGAATGATATGTGGAATGACGTTTGGAATGATGTGTGGAATGTTGTGTGGAATGATGTGTGGAATGAAGTTTGGAATGAGGTATGGAATGATTATGTCTAATAAGGTTTGGAATAATGTGTGGAATGAGGTTTGGAATGATGTGTGGAATGATGTGTGGAATGATGTGTGGATTGATGTGTATAATGATTTTTGGAATAAGATGTGGAATGTGGTGTGGAATGATGTGTGGAATGATGTGTGCAATGATGTGTGCAAAGAGGTGTGGAATTATGTCTGGAATGATGTGTGGAATGATGAGTGGAATGATGTGTGGAATGATGTTTGGAATGATGTGTGGAATGATTTGTAGAATGAGGTTTGTAATGATGTGTGGAATGATGTGTGGAATGATGTGTGGAATGAGGTGTGGAAATATATGTGGAATGTTGTGTGGAATGATGTGAGGAATGAGGTTTGGAATGAGGTTTGTAATGATGTGTGGAATGTTGTGTGGAATGATGTGTGGAATGATGTGTGAAATGACGTGTGGAATGAGTTGTGCAATATGGTATGAAATGAGGTAAGGAATGAGTTGTGGAATGAGTTGGGAATGGTGTTTGGAATGAAGTCTGGAATGATGTGTAGAATGAGGCGTGGAATTAGTTGTGGAATGTGCTGTGGAATGATGTTTGGAATTATGTGTGGAATATTGTGTGCAATGACTAGTGGAATGATGTGTGGAATGATGTGTGGAACGATGTGTGAAATGACGTGTGGAATGATTTGTGCAATATGGTATGAAATGAGGTGTGGAATGAGTTGTGGAATGTGTTGTACAATGATGTTTGGAATGATGTGTGGTATGATGTGTGGAATGAAGTGTGGAAATAGGTGTGGAATGGTGTGCGGATTGATGTGTGGAATGATGTGTTCAATGATGTGTGGAATGATGTGTGAAATGATGGGTGGCATGATGTTTGGAATGAGTTGTGGAATGATGTGCCGAATGATGTGTGGAATGATGTTTGGAATGATATGTGAAATGAGGTGTGGAATGATGTGTGGTATGATATGTTGAATGATAGGTGGGATGATGTGTGGAATGATGTGTGGAATGATGCGTGTAATGAGGCGTTGAATGAGGTGTGGAATGATGTGTGGAATGATGTGTGGAATGATGTGTGGAATAAAGTCTGGAATGTTGTGTAGAATGAGGTGTGGAATGCGGTGTGGAATGTGCTGTGGAATGATGTATGGAATGAGGTGTGAAATGAGGTGTGGAATGATGTGTGAAATCATGTGAGCAATGATGTGTAGAATAAGGTGTGGAATGACGTGTGAAATGAGGTGTGGAATGAGGTGTGGAATGATGCGTGGAATGATGTGTGGAATGAAGTTTGGAATGATGTGTGGAATGATGTGTAGAATGAGGTGTGGAATGCTGGGTGGAATGACGTGTGGAAGGATGTGTGAAATGATGTGTGGAATGAGGGGTGGAATGAAGTGTGGAATGATGTGAGGAATGATGGGTGGAATGTTTTGTGGAATGAGGTGTGGAATGATGTGTGAAAATAGGTTTGGAATGATGTGTGGTATGATGTGTAGAATGAGGTGTGGAATGATGTGTGGAATGATGTGTGGAATGATGTGTGGAATGATGTGTGGAATGATGAGTGGAATGAGGTGTGGAATGTGCTGTGGAATGATGTGTGGAATGAGTTGTGAAATGAGGTGTGGAATGATGTGTGAAACGATGTGCGGAATGATGTGTAAAATGATGTGTGGAATGATGTGAGGAATGATGTGTGGAATGATGTGTGGAAGGTTGTGTGAATTGAAGTGTGGAATAAATTGTGGAATGGGATTTAAAATGAGGTGTGGAATGATATGTGGAATAATGTGTGGAATGATGTGTGGAATGATGTGTGGAATGATGTGTGGAATGATGCGTGAAATGATGCGTATAATGATGCGTGGAATGTTGTGTGAATTGAAGTGTGGAATAAATTGTGGAATGAGATTTAAAATGAGGTGTGGAATGATATGTGGAATGATGTGTGGAATGATGTGTGGAATGATGTGTGGAATGATGTGTGGAATGATGTGTGGAATGATGTGTTAAATGATACGTGGAATGAGGTGTGGAATGATGTGTGGAATGAGGTGTGAAATGAGGTGTGGAATGATGTGTGAAATGATACGAGGAATGATGTGTAGAATGAGGCGTGGAATGATGTGTGAAATGAGATGTGGAATGAGGTGTGGAATGATGCGTGGAATAATGTTTGGAATGATGTCTGGAATGATGTGTGGAATGACGTGTGGAATGATGTGTGGAATGTTGTTTGGAATGATGTGCGGAATGATGTGTAGAATGATGTGTGGAATGATGTGAGGAATGATGTGAGGAATGATGGGTGGAATGACGTGTGGAATGATGTGTGGAATGATGTGTGGAATGCTGTGTGGCATGAGGTGTGGAATGATGTGTGGAATGATGCGTGGAATGGTGTGTAGAATTAGGTTTGGAATGATGTGTGGAATGATATGTTGAATGAGGTGTGGAATGATGTGTGGAATTATGTGTGGAGTGAGTTGTGGAAGGAGGTGTGGAATGATGAATGGAATGATGTTTGGAATGATGTGAGAAATGATGTTTGGAATGATGTGTGGAATGATGTGTAGAATGAGGTGTGGAATGGTGGGTGGAATGATGTGTGGAAAGAGGTGTGGAATGACGTGTGGAAATATGTTTGGAATGATGTGTGGAATGAGGTGTTGAATGATGTGTGGAATGAGGTGTGGAATGATGTGTTGAATGAGGTGTGGAATGAGGTGTTGAATGATGTGTGGAATGAGGTGTGGAATGATGTGTAGAATGAGGTGTGGAATGATGTGTGGAATGATGTGCGGAATGATGCTTGTAATGATGCGTGTAATGATGCGTGGAAGATTGTGTGGGTTGATGTGTGGAATAAATTGTGGAATGAGGTTTAAAATGATGTGTGGAATGATGTGTGGAATGTTGTGTGGAATGAGGTGTGGATAGATGTGTGGAATGATGTGCGGAATGAGGTGTGGAATGAGGTGTGGAATGATACGTGGAATGATGTGTGGAATGATGTGTGGAATGATGTGTGGAATGTTGTGTGGAATGATGTGTGGACTGATGTGTGGAATGATGTTTAGAATGAGGTGTGGATTGATGTGTGGGATGATGTGTGGAATGATCCGTGCAATGATGTCTGGAATGATGTGTGGAATGAGGTGTGAATGATGTCTGGAATGATGTGTGGAATGATGTGTGGAATGATGTGTGGAATGTTGTGTGGAATGATGTTTGGAATGAAGTGTGGAATGAGGTGTGGAATGTGGTGTTGAATGATGTGTGGAATGATGTGTGGAATGATGTGCGGAATGATGCGTGTAATGATGCGTGTAATGATGCGTGGAAGATTGTGTGGGTTGATGTGTGGAATAAATTGTGGAATGAGGTTTAAAATGATGTGTGGAATGATGTGTGGAATGTTGTGTGGAATGAGGTGTGGATAGATGTGTGGAATGATGTGCGGAATGAGGTGTGGAATGAGGTGTGAATGATACGTGGAATGATGTGTGGAATGATGTGTGGAATGATGTGTGGAATGTTGTGTGGAATGATGTGTGGACTGATGTGTGGAATGATGTTTAGAATGAGGTGTGGAATGATGTGTGGGATGATTTGTGGAATGATCCGTGCAATGATGTCTGGAATGATGTGTGGAATGAGGTGTGAATGATGTCTGGAATGATGTGTGGAATGATGTGTGGAATGATGTGTGGAATGTTGTGTGGAATGATGTTTGGAATGAAGTGTGGAATGAGGTGAGGAATGATGTGTGTTATGAGGTTTGGAATAATGTGTGGAATGAGGTTTGGAATGATGTGTGGAATGATGTTTGGAATGATGTGTGGAATGATGTGTAGAATAACGGGTGTAACGATGTGTGGAATGATGCGTGGAATGATGTGTGGAATGATGTGTTAAATGATACTTGGAATGATGTGTGGAATGATTTGTGTAATTATGTGTGGAATGACGTGTGGTATGATGTGTGGAATGAGGTTTGGAATGATGTGTGGAATGATGTATGGAATGATGTGTCCAATGATGTGTGAAATGATGTTTGGAATGATGTGTGGAATGATGTGAGAATGAGGTTTGGAATGATGTGTAGAATGATGTTTCGAATGATGTGTGGAATGATGTGTAGAATGACGGCTGGAATGATGTGTAGAATGATGCGTGGAATGATGTGTGGAATGATGTGTTAAATGATACGTGGAATGATGTGTGGAATGATTTGTGGAATGATGTGTGGAATGATGTGTAGAATAACGGGTGTAACGATGTGTGGAATGATGCGTGGAATGATGTGTGGAATGATGTGTTAAATAATACGTGGAAAGATGTGTGGAATGATTTGTGGTATGCTGTGTGGAATGATGTGTGGAATGATGTATGGACTGATGTGTCCAATGATGTGTCAAATGATGTTTGGAATGATGTGTTGAATGATGTGTGTAATGAGGTTTGGAATGATGTATGGAATGATGTGTGGAATGATGTGTAGAATGATGTGTAGAATGTGGTTTGGAATGATGTGTGGAATGATGTGTGGAATGATTTGTGTAATGATGTGTGGAATCATGTGTGGAATGATGTGTGGAATGATGTGTAGAATGAGGTATGGAATGATGTGTGGAGTGATGTGTGGAATGATGTGTGTAATAATGCATGGAATAAGGTTTGGAACGATGTATGGAATGATGTTTAGAATGTTGTGTGGAATGAGCTTTGGAATGATGAATGGAATGATGTGTGGAATGATGTGTGGAATGATGTGTGGAATTATGTTTAGAATGATGTGTGGAATGATGTGTAGAATGATGTGTGGAATGATGTTTTAAATGATACGTGGAATGAGGTGTGGAATGATGTGTGGAATGAGGTGTGAAATGAGGTGTGGAATGATGTGTGAAATGATACGAGGAATGATGTGTAGAATGAGGCGTGGAATGATGTGTGAAATGAGATGTGGAATGAGGTGTGGAATGATGCGTGGAATAATGTTTGGAATGATGTCTGGAATGATGTGTGGAATGACGTGTGGAATGATGTGTGGAATGTTGTTTGTAATGATGTGCGGAATGATGTGTAGAATGATGTTTGGAATGATGTGAGGAATGATGTGAGGAATGATGGGTGGAATGACGTGTGGAATGATGTGTGGAATGATGTGTGGAATGCTGTGTGGAATGATGTGTGGCATGAGGTGTGGAATGAAGTGTGGAATGATGCGTGGAATGATGTGTAGAATTAGGTTTGGAATGATGTGTGGAATGATATGTTGAATGAGGTGTGGAATGATGTGTGGAATTATGTGTGGAGTGAGTTGTGGAAGGAGGTGTGGAATGATGCATGGAATGATGTTTGGAATGATGTGAGGAATGATGTTTGGAATGATGTGTGGAATGATGTGTAGAATGAGGTGTGGAATGGTGGGTGGAATGATGTGTGGAATGATCTGTGAAATGATGTATGGAATGTGGTGTGGAATGATGTTTGAAATGTTGGATGGAATGATGTGTTGAATGATGTTTGGAATGATTTGTGGAATGATGTGTGGAATGACGGGTAGAATGAGTTGTGGAATGATGCGTGGAATGATGTGTGGTATGATGTATGGAATGATGTGTGGAATGATGCGGGGAATGATGTGTGGAATGAGTTTTTGAATGATGTGTGGAATGATATGTGGAATGATGTTTGGAATGATGTGTGGAATGAGTATTGGCATTATGTGTGGAATGAGGTTTGGAATGATGTGTGGAATGATGTGTGGAAAGAGGTGTGGAATGGTGTGCGGAATGAGTATTGGCATTATGTGTGGAATGAGGTTTGGAATGATGTGTGGAATGATGTGTGGATGAGGTTTGGAATGTTGTGTGGAATGATGTGTGGAATGATGAGAGAAAATCGGTTTGGAATGATGTGTGGAATGATGTGTAGCATGAAGTCTGGAATGAAGGGTGGAATGTTGTGTGGAAAGAGGTGTGGAATGCAGTGTGGAAATATGTTTGGAATGATGTGTGGAATGAGGTGTTGAATGATGTGTGGAATGAGGTGTGGAATGATGTGTTGAATGAGGTGTGGAATGTGGTGTTGAATGATGTGTGGAATGAGGTGTGGAATGATGTGTAGAATGAGGTGTGGAATGATGTGTGGAATGATGTGCGGAATGATGCGTGTAATGATGCGTGTAATGATGCGTGGAAGATTGTGTGGGTTGATGTGTGGAATAAATTGTGGAATGAGGTTTAAAATAATGTGTGGAATGATGTGTGGAATGTTGTGTGGAATGAGGTGTGGATAGATGTGTGGAATGATGTGCGGAATGAGGTGTGGAATGAGGTGTGGAATGATACGTGGAATGATGTGTGGAATGATGTGTGGAATGATGTGTGGAATGTTGTGTGGAATGATGTGTGGACTGATGTGTGGAATGATGTTTAGAATGAGGTGTGGAATGATGTGTGGGATGATTTGTGGAATGATCCGTGCAATGATGTCTGGAATGATGTGTGGAATGAGGTGTGAATGATGTCTGGAATGATGTGTGGAATGATGTGTGGAATGATGTGTGGAATGTTGTGTGGAATGATGTTTGGAATGAAGTGTGGAATGAGGTGAGGAATGATGTGTGTTATGAGGTTTGGAATAATGTGTGGAATGAGGTTTGGAATGATGTGTGGAATGATGTTTGGAATGATGTGTGGAATGATGTGTAGAATAACGGGTGTAACGATGTGTGGAATGATGCGTGGAATGATGTGTGGAATGATGTGTTAAATGATACGTGGAATGATGTGTGGAATGATTTGTGGAATTATGTGTGGAATGACGTGTGGTATGATGTGTGGAATGAGGTTTGGAATGATGTGTGGAATGATGTATGGAATGATGTGTCCAATGATGTGTGAAATGTTGTTTGGAATGATGTGTGGAATGATGTGAGAATGAGGTTTGGAATGATGTGTAGAATGATGTTTCGAATGATGTGTGGAATGATGTGTAGAATGACGGCTGGAATGATGTGTAGAATGATGCGTGGAATGATGTGTGAAATGATGTGTTAAATGATACGTGGAATGATGTGTGGAATGATTTGTGGAATGATGTGTGGAATGATGTGTTAAATAATACGTGGAAAGATGTGTGGAATGATTTGTGGTATGCTGTGTGGAATGATGTGTGGAATGATGTATGGACTGATGTGTCCAATGATGTGTCAAATGATGTTTGGAATGAGCTTTGGAATGATGTGTAGAATGAGGTGTGGAATGATGGGTGGAATAATGTGTGGAATGATGTGTGGAATGATGTGTAGAATGAGGTGTGGAAGGATGTGTGGAATGATGTGTGGAATGATTTGTGTAATGATGTGTGGAATCATGTGTGGAATGATGTGTGGAATGATGTGTAGAATGAGGTATGGAATGATGTGTGGAGTGATGTGTGGAATGATGTGTGTAATAATGCATGGAATAAGGTTTGGAACGATGTATGGAATGATGTTTAGAATGTTGTGTGGAATGAGCTTTGGAATGATGAATGGAATGATGTGTGGAATGATGTGTGGAATGATGTGTGGAATTATGTTTAGAATGATGTGTGGAATGATGTTTAGAATGATGTTTGGAATGATGTGTTGAATAATGTTTAGAATGATGTGTGGAATGATGTGTGGAATGACGGGTAGAATGAGTTGTGGAATGATGCGAGGAATGATGTGTGGAATGATGTGCGGAATGATGCGGGGAATGATGTGTGGAATGAGGTTTTGAATGATATGTGGAATGATGTGTGAAATGATGTGTTGAATGATGTTTGGAATGATGTGTGAAATGATGTGTAGAATGACGGGTGGAATGATGTGTGAAATGATGTGTGGAATGTTGTTTATAATGATGTGTGGAATGATGTGTAGAATGACGGGTGGAATGATGTGTCGAATGATGTGTGGAATGATGTTTGGAATGATGTGTGAAATGAGGTGTGGAATGTTGTGTGTTATGATATGTGGAATGATGTGTGGAATGATGTGTGGAATAATGTGTGGAATGATGTGTGGAATGATGCGTGTAATGTGGCGTGGAATGAGGTGTGGAATGATGTGGGGAATGATGTGTGGAATGATGTGTGGAATGATGTGTGGAATGATGTGTGGAATAAAGTCTGGAATGATGTGTGGAATGATGCGTGTAATGTGGCGTGGAATGAGGTGTGGAATGATGTGGGGAATGATGTGTGGAATGAGGTGTGAAATGAGGTGTGGAATGATGTGTGAAATCATGTGAGGAATGATATGTAGAATGAGGTGTGGAATGATGTGTGAAATGAGGTGTGGAATGAGGTGTGGAATGATGCGTGGAATGATGTGTGGAATGATGTTTGGAATGATGTGTGGAATGATGTGTAGAATGAGGTGTGGAATGTTGGGTGGAATGATGTGTGGAAGAATGTGTGAAATGATGTGTGGAATGAGGTGTGGAATGAAGTGTGGAATGATGTGAGGAATGATGGGTGGAATGTTGTGTGGAAGGAATTGTGGAATGATGTGTGGAATGATGTGTGGAATGATGTGTGGAATGAAGTGTGGAATGAAGTGTGGAATGATGTGAGGAATATGTGTAGAATTAGGTGTGGAATGATGTGTGGAATGATGTGTGAAATGAGGTGTGGAATGTTGTGTGTTATGATATGTGGAATGATGTGTGGAATGATGTGTGGAATAATGTGTGGAATGATGTGTGAAATGATGCGTGTAATGTGGCGTGGAATGAGGTGTGGAATGATGTGGGGAATGATGTGTGGAATGATGTGTGGAATGATGTGTGGAATGATGTGTGGAATAAAGTCTGGAATGATGTGTGGAATGATGCGTGTAATGTGGCGTGGAATGAGGTGTGGAATGATGTGGGGAATGATGTGTGGAATGAGGTGTGAAATGAGGTGTGGAATGATGTGTGAAATTATGTGAGGAATGATATGTAGAATGAGGTGTGGAATGATGTGTGAAATGAGGTGTGGAATGAGGTGTGGAATGATGCGTGGAATGATGTGTGGAATGATGTTTGGAATGATGTTTGGAATGATGTGTAGAATGAGGTGTGGAATGTTGGGTGGAATGATGTGTGGAAGAATGTGTGAAATGATGTGTGGAATGAGGTGTGGAATGAAGTGTGGAATGATGTGAGGAATGATGGGTGGAATGTTGTGTGGAAGGATGTGTGGAATGATGTGTGGAATGATGTGTGGAATGATGTGTGGAATGAAGTGTGGAATGAAGTGTGGAATGATGTGAGGAATATGTGTAGAATTAGGTGTGGAATGATGTGTGGTATGATATGTGGAATGATAGGTGGGATGATGTGTGGAATGATGTGTGGAATAATGTGTGGAATGATGTGTGAAATGATGCGTGTTATGTGGCGTGGAATGAGGTGTGGAATGATGTGGGGAATGATGTGTGGAATGATGTGTGGAATGGTGTGTGGCATAATATGTGGAATAAAGTCTCGAATGATGTGTAGAATGAGGTGTGGACTGAGGTGTGGAATATGCTGTGGAATGATGTGTGAAATGAGGTGTGAAATGAGGTGTGGAATATGTGTGAAATCATGTGAGGAATGATTTTTAGAATGAGGTGTGGAATGATGTGTGGAATGATTTGTGGAATGACGTGTGGAATGATGTGTGGAATGATGTGTGGAATGTTGGTGGAATGTTGTGTGGAATAATGTGTGGAATGAGGTTTGGAATGATGTGTGGAATGATGTGTAGAATGACGGGTGGAATGATGTGTGGAATGATGCGTGGAATAATATGTGGAATGATGTGTGGAATGAGGTGTGTATGATGTCTTGAATGATGTGTGGAATGACGGGTAGAATGAGTTGTGGAATGATGCGTGGAATGATGTGCGGAATGATGTGTGCAATGATGTGTCGAATGCTGTGTGGAATGCTGGGTGGAATGATGTGTGGAATGATGTTTGGACTGATGTGTGGAATGATGTCTGGAATGTTGTGTGGAATAATGTGTGGAATGACGTTTGGAATGATGTGTGGAATGACGTTTAGAATGATGTGTGGAATGATGTGTAGAATGACGGGTGGAATGATCTGAGGAATGATGCGTGGAATAATGTGTGGAATGATGTGTTAAATGATACGTGGAATTATGTGTCGAATGATTTGTGGAATGATGTGTGGAATGACGTGTGGAATGATGTGTGGAATGAGGTTTGGAATGATGAGTGGAATGAGGTGAGGAATGATGTGTGATATGAGGTTTGGAATAATGTGTGGAATGACGTTTGGAATGATGTGTCGAAAGATGTATGGAATGATGTGTCGAATGACGTGTGAAATGATGTTTGGAATGAAGTGTGGAATGATGTGTGGAATGAGGTTTGGAATGATGTGTAGAATGAGGTGTGGAATGATGGGTGGAATAATGTGTGGAATGATGTGTGGAATGATGTGTAGAATGAGGTGTGGAAGGATGTGTGGAATGATGTGTGGAATGATTTGTGGAATGATATGTGGAATGTTGGGTGGAATGATGTGTGGAAGAATGTGTGAAATGATTTGTGGAATGAGGTGTGGAATGAAGTGTGGAATGATGTGAGGAATGATGGGTGGAATGATGTGTGGAAGGATGTGTGGAATGATGTGTGGAATGATGTGTGGAATGATGTGTGGAATGAGGTGTGGAATGATGTGTGGAATGATGTGAGGAATGATGTGTAGAATTAGGTGTGGAATGATGTGTGGTATGATATGTGGAATGATAGGTGGAATGATGTGTGGAAGAATGTGTGAAATGATTTGTGGAATGAGGTGTGGAATGAAGTGTGGAATGATGTGAGGAATGATGGGTGGAATGATGTGTGGAAGGATGTGTGGAATGATGTGTGGAATGATGTGTGGAATGATGTGTGGAATGAGGTGTGGAATGATGTGTGGAATGATGTGAGGAATGATGTGTAGAATTAGGTGTGGAATGATGTGTGGTATGATATGTGGAATGATAGGTGGGATGATGTGTGGAATGATGTGTGGAATAATGCGTGTAATGAGGCGTGGAATGAGGTGTGGAATGATGTGTAGAATGATGTGTAGAATGAAGTGTGGAATGATGTGTGGAATGGTGTGTGGCATAATGTGTGGAATAAAGTTTGGAATGATGTGTAGAATGAGGTGTGGAATGAGGTGTGGAATGTGCTGTGGAATGATGTGTGGAATGAGGTGTGAAATGAGGTGTGAAATGATGTGTGAAATCATGTGAGGAATGATTTGTAGAATGAGGTGTGGAATGATGTGTGGAATGATGTGTGGAATGATGTGTGGAATGTTGTTTGGAATGTTGTGTGGAATAATGTGTCGAATGAGGTTTGGAATGATGTGTGGAATGATGTTTGGAATGATGTCTGGAATGATGTGTAGAATGACGGGTGGAATGATGTGTGGAATGATGCGTGGAATAATGTGTGGAATGATGTGTGGAATAAGGTGTGGATGATGTCTGGAATGATGTGTGGAATGACGGGTAGAATGAGTTGTGGAATGATGCGTGGAATGATGTCCGGAATGATGTGTGCAATGATGTGTCGAATGCTGTGTGGAATGGTGGGTGGAATGATGTGTGGAATGATGTTTGGACTTATGTGTGAATGATGTCTGGAATGTTGTGTGGAATAATGTGTGGAATGACGTTTGGAATGATGTGTGGAATGACGTTTAGAATGATGTGTGGAATGATGTGTAGAATGACGGGTGGAATGATATGTGGAATGATGCGTGGAATAATGTGTGGAATGATGTGTTAAATGATACGTGGAATTATGTGTCGAATGATTTGTTGAATGATGTGTGGAATGACGTGTGGAATGATATGGTGAATGATGTGTGCAATGAGGTTTTGAATGATGAGTGGAATGAGCTGAGGAATGATGTGTGATATGAGGTTTGGAATAATGTATGGAATGACGTTTGGAATGATGTGTCGAAAGATGTATGGAATGATGTGTCGAATGACGTGTGAAATGATGTTTGGAATGAAGTGTGGAATGATGTGTGGAATGAGGTTTGGAATGATGTGTAGAATGAGGTGTGGAATGATGGGTGGAATAATGTGTGGAATGATGTGTGGAATGATGTGTAGAATGAGGTGTGGAAGGATGTGTGGAATGATGTGTGGAATGATTTGTGGAATGATATGTGGAATCATGTGTGGAATGATGTGTGGAATAAAGTGTAGAATGATGTGTGGAATGATGTGTGGAATGATTTGTGGAATGTTGTGTGGAATAATGTATGGAATGAGGTTTGGAACGATGTATGCAATGATGTTTGGAATGATGTGTGGAATGAGATTTGGAATGATGAGTGGAATGATGTGTGGAATTATGTTTGGAATGATGTGTGGAATGACGTTTAGAATGACGGGTGAAATGATGTGTGGAATGATGCGTGGAATGATGTGTGGAATGATGTTTGGAATGATGTATGGAATGATGTGTGGAATGATGTGTGGAATGGTGTGTTGAATGATACGTGGAATGAAGTGTGGAATGATTTGTGGAATGATGTGTGGAATGACGTGTGGAATAATGTGTGGAATAATGTGTGGAATGAGGTTTGGAATGATGTGTGGAATGAGGTGAGGAATGATGTATGAAATAATGTTTGGAATGATGTGTGGAATGATGTGTGGAATGAGGTTTGGAAAGATGTGTAGATTTATGTGTTGAATGAGGTGTGGAATGATGGGTGCAACGATTTGTGTAGAATGAATTGTGGAATGAGGTGTGGAATCATGTGTGGAAATATGTGTGGAATGATGTGTAGAATGAGGTGTGGAATGATATGTCGAATGATGTGTGAAATGATGTTTGGAATGAAGTGTGGAATGTTGTGTGGAATGAGATTTGGAATGATGTATAGAATGATGTATAGAATGAGGTGTGGAATGATGGGTGGAATAATGTGTGGAATGATGCGTGGAATGATGTGTAGAATGAGGTGTGGAATGATGTGTGGAATGATGTGTGGAATGATTTGTCGAATGATGTATGGAATCATGTGTGGAATGATTGGAGGAATGATGTGTAGAATGATGTGTGGAAAGATGTGTGAAATGATGTGTGGAATGTTGTGTGGAATAATGTATGGAATGAGGTTTGGAACGATGTATGGAATGATGTTTGGAATGATGTTTGGAATGAGATTTGGAATGATGAGTGGAATGATGTGTGGAATGATTTGTGGAATGATGTTTGGAATGATGTTTGGAATGATGTGTGGAATGATGAGGAGAATGACGGGTGGAATGTTTTGTGGAATGTTGCGTGGAATGATGTGTGGAATGATGTTTGGAATGATGTATGGAATAATGTGTGGAATGAAGTGTGGAATGATGTGTTAAATGATATGTGGAACGATGTGTGGAATGATTTGTGGAATGATGTGTGGAATGACGTGTGGAATGATGTGTGGAATGACGTGTGGATTGATGTGTGGAATGATGTGTGGAATGAGGTTTGGAATGATGTGTAGAATGAGGTGAGCACTGATGTGTGAAATGATGTGTGGAATGATGTTTGGAATGATGTGTACCGTGATGTGACGAATGCTGTGTGGAATGGTGGGTGGAATGATGTGTGGAAAGATGTGCGGACTGATGTGTGGAATAATGTGTGGAATGATTTTTGGAATGGTGGGTGGAATGATGTGTAGAATGAGGTTTGGAATGATGTGTGGAATGATGTCTTGAATGATGTGTGGAAGAATGTGTGGAATGAGGTTTGGAATGATGTGTGGAATGGTGTTTGGAATGATGTGTGGAATGATGTGCAGAATGACGGGTGGAATAAAGTGTGGAATGATGCGTGGAATGATGTGTGGAATGATGTGTTAAATGATACTTGGAATGATGTGTGGAATGATTTGTGGAATGATGTGTGGAATGATGTGTGGAATGACGTGTGGAATAATGTGTGGAATGATGTGTGGAATGAGGTTTGGAATGAGCTGAGGAATGATGTGTGGTATGAGGTTTGGAATAATGTGTGGAATGAGGTTTGGAATGATGTGTGGAATGATGTATGGAATGATGTGTCCAATGATGTATGAAATGATGTTTGGAATGATGTGTGGAATGATGTTTGGAATGAGATCTGGAATAATGTGTGGAATGATGTTTGGAATGATTTGTGGAATGATGTGCGGAATGACGTGTGGAATGATGTGTGGAATGATGAGGAGAATGACGGGTGGAATGTTGTGTGGAATGTTGCGTGGAATGATGTGTGGAATGATGTTTGGAATGATGTATGGAATAATGTGTGGAATGAAGTGTGGAATGATGTTTTAAATGATTTGTGGAACGATGTGTGGAATGATTTGTGGAATGATGTGTGGAATGACGTGTGGAATGATGTGTGGAATGACGTGTGGATTGATGTGTGGAATAATGTGTGGAATGAGGTTTGGAATGATGTGTAGAATGAGGTGAGGACTGATGTGTGAAATGATGTGTGGAATGTTGTGTGGAATGAGGTTTGGAATGATGTGTACAGTGATGTGACGAATGCTGTGTGGAATGGTGGGTGGAATGATGTGTGGAAAGATGTGTGGACTGATGTGTGGAATAATGTGTGGAATGATTTTTGGAATGGTGGGTGGAATGATGTGTAGAATGACGGGTGGAATGATGTGTGGAATGATGCGTGGAATGATGTGTGGAATGATTTGTGGAATGATGTGTGGAATGATGTGTGGAATGACGTGTGGAATGATGTGTGGAATGATGTGTGGAATGAGGTTTGGAATGAGGTGAGGAATGATGTGTGTTATGAGGTTTGGAATAATGTGTGGAATGAGGTTTGGAATGATGTGTGGAATGATGTATGGAATTATGTGTCCAATGATGTGTGAAATGATGTTTGGAATGATGTGTGGAATGATGTTTGGAATGAGATCTGGAATAATGTGTGGAATGATGTTTGGAATGATTTGTGGAATGATGTGTGGAATGACGTGTGGAATTATGTGTGAAATGATGAGTGAAATGATGTGTGGACTGATGTGTGGAATCATGTTTAGAATGAGGTGTGGAATTAGGTGTGGGATGTTTTGTGGAATGATCCGTGGAATGATGTCTGAATGATGTGTGTAATGAGCTGTGAATGATGTCTGGAATGATGTGTGGAATGAAGTGTGGAATGATGTGTGGAATGTTGTTTGGAATGATGTTTGGAATGATGTGTGCAATGATGCGTCGAATTCTGTGTTGAATGGTGGGTGGAATGATGTGTGGAATGCTGTGTGGACTGAAGTTTGGAATGTTGTGTGGAATAATGTATGGAATGAGGTTTGGAATGATGTGTGGAATGATGTTTGGAATGATGTGTGGAATGATGTGTAGAATGACCGGTGGAATGATGTGTGGAATGATGCTTGCAATGATGTGTGGAATGATGTGTTAAATGATACGTGGAATGATGTGTGGAATGATTTGTGGAATGATGTGTGGAATGACGTGTGGAATGATGTGTGGAATGATGTGTGCAATGAGGTTTGGAATGATGAGTGGAATGAAGTGAGGAATGATGTGTGATATGAGGTTTGGAATAATGTGTGGAATGACGTTTGGAATGAAGTGTCGAAATATGTATGGAATGATGTGTCGAATGACGTGTGAAATGATGTTTGGAATGAAGTGTGGAATGATGTGTGGAATGAGGTTTGGAATGATGTGTAGAATGAGGTGTAGAATGATGGGTGGAATAATGTGTGGAATGATGTGTGGAATGATGTGTAGAATGAGGTGTGGAAGGTTGTGTGGAATGATGTGTGGAATAAAGTGTAGAATGATGTGTGGAATGATGTATGGAATGATGTGTGGAATGTTGTGTGGAATAATGTATGGAATGAGGTTTGGAACGATGTATGCAATGATGTTTGGAATGATGTGTGGAATGAGATTTGGAATGAAAGGTGGAATGATGTGTGGAATGATGTTTGGAATGATGTGCGGAATGAAGTTTAGAATGACGGGTGGAATGATGTGTGGAATGATGCGTGGAATGATGTGTGGAATGATGTTTGGAATGATGTATGGAATGATGTGTGGAATGATGTGTGGAATGGTGTGTTGAATGATACGTGGAATGAAGTGTGGAATGATTTGTGGAATGATGTGTGGAATGACGTGTGGAATAATGTGTGGAATAATGTGTGGAATGAGGTTGGGAATGATGTGTGGAATGAGGTGAGGAATGATGTATGAAATAATGTTTGGAATGATGTTTGGAATGATGTGTCGAATGAGGTTTGGAATGATGTGTAGAATTATCTGTTGAATGAGGTGTGGAATGATGTGTGCAACGATTTGTGTAGAATGAATTGTGGAATGAGGTGTGGAATCATGTGTGGAAATATGTGTGGAATGATGTGTAGAATGAGGTGTGGAATGATATGTCGAATTATGTGTGAAATGATGTTTGGAATGAAGTGCGGAATGTTGTGTGGAATGAGATTTGGAATGATGTATAGAATGATGTATAGAATGAGGTGTGGAATGATGGGTGGAATAATGTGTGGATTGATGCGTGGAATGATGTGTAGAATGAGGTGTGGAATGATGTGTGGAATGATGTGTGGAATGATTTGTCGAATGATGTATGGAATCATGTGTGGAATGATTTGAGGAATGATGTGTAGAATGAGGTGTGGAATGATGTGTGAAATGATGTGTGGAATGTTGTGTGGAATAATGTATGGAATGAGGTTTGGAACGATGTATGGAATGATGTTTGGAATGATGTGTGGAATGAGATTTGGAATGATTAGTGGAATGATGTGTGGAATGATTTGTGGAATGATGTTTGGAATGATGTTTGGAATGATGTGTGGAATGATGAGGAGAATGACGGGTGGAATGTTGTGTGGAATGTTGCGTGGAATGATGTGTGGAATGATGTTTGGAATGATGTATGGAATAATGTGTGGAATGAAGTGTGGAATGATGTGTTAAATGATATGTGGAACGATGTGTGGAATGATTTGTGGAATGATGTGTGGAATGACGTGTGGAATGATGTGTGGAATGACGTGTGGATTGATGTGTGGAATTATGTGTGGAAAAAGGTTTGGAATGATGTGTAGAATGAGGTGAGGACTGATGTGTGAAATGATGTGTGGAATGTTGTGTGGAATGATGTTTGGAATGATGTGTACAGTGATGTGACGAATGCTGTGTGGAATGGTGGGTGGAATGATGTGTGGAAGGATGTGTGGACTGATGTGTGGAATAATGTGTGGAATGATTTTTGGAATGGTGGGTGGAATGATGTGTAGAATGAGGTTTGGAATGATGTGTGGAATGATGTCTTGAATGATGTGTGGAATGATGTGCAGAATGACGGGTAGAATAATGTGTGGAATGATGCGTGGAATGATGTGTGGAATGATGTGTTAAATGATACGTGGAATGATGTGTGGAATGATTTCTGGAATGATATGTGGAATGATGTGTGGAATGACGTGTGGAATGATGTGTGGAATGATGTGTGGAATGAGGTTTGGAATGAGGTGAGGAATGATGTGTGGTATGAGGTTTGGAATAATATGTGGAATGAGGTTTGGAATGATGTGTGGAATGATGTATGTAATGAGATCTGGAATAATGTGTGGAATGATGTTTGGAATGATGTGTGGAATGATGTGTGGAATGAGGTTTGGAATGATTTGTAGATTTATGTGTTGAATGAGGTGTGGAATGATGGGTGCAACGATTTGTGTAGAATGAATTGTGGAATGAGGTGTGGAATCATGTGTGGAAATATGTGTGGAATGATGTGTAGAATGAGGTGTGGAATGATATGTCGAATGATGTGTGAAATGATGTTTGGAATGAAGTGTGGAATGTTGTGTGGAATGAGATTTGGAATGATGTATAGAATGATGTATAGAATGAGGTGTGGAATGATGGGTGGAATAATGTGTGGAATGATGCGTGGAATGATGTGTAGAATGAGGTGTGGAATGATGTGTGGAATGATGTGTGGAATGATTTGTCGAATGATGTATGGAATCATGTGTGGAATGATTTGAGGAATGATGTGTAGAATGAGGTGTGGAATGATGTGTGAAATGATGTATGGAATGTTGTGTGGAATAATGTATGGAATGAGGTTTGGAACGATGTATGGAATGATGTTTGGAATGATGTGTGGAATGATGTTTGGAATGATGTATGGAATAATGTGTGGAATGAAGTGTGGAATGATGTGTTAAATGATATGTGGAACGATGTGTGGAATGATTTGTGGAATGATGTGTGGAATGACGTGTGGAATGATGTGTGGAATGACGTGTGGATTGATGTGTGGAATGATGTGTGGAATGAGGTTTGGAATGATGTGTAGAATGAGGTGAGGAATGATGTGTGAAATGATGTGTGGAATGTTGTGTGGAATGATGTTTGGAATGATGTGTACAGTGATGTGACGAATGCTGTGTGGAATGGTGGGTGGAATGATGTGTGGAAAGATGTGTGGACTGATGTGTGGAATAATGTGTGGAATGATTTTTGGAATGGTGGGTGAAATGATGTGTAGAATGAGGTTTGGAATGATGTGTGGAATGATGTCTTGAATGATGTGTGGAATGATGTGCAGAATGACGGGTGGAATAATGTGTGGAATGATGCGTGGAATGATGTGTGGAATGATGTGTTAAATGATACGTGGAATGATGTGTGGAATGATTTGTGGAATGATATGTGGAATGATGTGTGGAATGACGTGTGGAAGGATGTGTGGAATGATGTGTGGAATGAGGTTTGGAATGAGGTGAGGAATGATGTGTGGTATGAGGTTTGGAATAATGTGTGGAATGAGGTTTGGAATGATGTGTGGAATGATGTATGGAATGAGATCTGGAATAATGTGTGGAATGATGTTTGGAATGATTTGTGGAATGATGTGCGGAATGACGTGTGGAATGAGGTGTGGAATGAAGAGGAGAATGACGGGTGGAATGTTGTGGGGAATGTTGCGTGGAATGATGTGTGGAGTGATGTTTGGAATGATGTATGGAATAATGTGTGGAATGAAGTGTGGAATGATGTTTTAAATGATTTGTGGAACGATGTGTGGAATGATTTGTGGAATGATGTGTGGAATGACGTGTGGAATGATTTGTGGAATGACGTGTGGATTGATGTGTGGAATAATGTGTGGAATGAGGTTTGGAATGATGTGTAGAATGAGGTGAGGACTGATGTGTGAAATGATGTGTGGAATGTTGTGTGGAATGATGTTTGGAATGATGTGTACAGTGATGTGACGAATGCTGTGTGGAATGGTGGGTGGAATGATGTGTGGAAAGATGTGTGGACTGATGTGTGGAATAATGTGTGGAATGATTTTTGGAATGGTGGGTGGAATGATGTGTAGAATGAGATTTGGAATGATGTGTGGAATGATGTGCAGAATGACGGGTGGAATAATGTGTGGAATGATGCGTGGAATGATGTGTGGAATGATGTGTGGAATGATATGTAGAATGACCGGTGGAATGATGTGTGGAATGATGCTTGCAATGATGTGTGGAATGAGGTGAGGAATGATGTGTGGTATGAAATTTGGAGTAATATGTGGTATGAGGTTTGGAATGATGTGTGGAATGATGTATGGAATGATGTGTCGAATGATGTGAGAAATGATGTTTGGAAAGAGGTTTGGAATGATGTGTGGAATGATGTTTGGAATGATGTGTGGAATGCTGTGTAGAATGACGGACGGAATGTGTTGTGGAATGATGCGTGGAATGATGAGTGGAATGATGTGTTCAATGATACGTGGATTGATTTGTGGAAAGATATGTGAAATCATGTGTGGAATGACGTGTGGAATGATGTGTGGAATTATGTGTGAAATGAGGTTTGGAATGATGTGTGGAATGAGGTGTGGAATGATGTTTGAAATGATGTGTGTGATGGAGTGTGGAATGATCCGTGGAATGACGTCTGGAATGATGTGTGGAATGAGGTGTGAGTGATGTCTGGAATGATGTGTGGAATGATGAGTGGAATGATGTGTGGAATGTTGTGTGGAATGATGTTTGGAATGATGTGTGGAATGATGTGTCGAATGCTGTGTGGAATGGTGGGTGGAATGATGTGTGGATTGATGTGTGGACTGATGTGTGGAATGATGTGTTGAATGTTGGGTGGAATGATTTGTGGAATGATGTGTGGAAAGATGTGTGGACTGATGTGTGGAATAATGTGTGGAATGATTTTTGGAATGGTGGGTGAAATAATGTGTAGAATGAGGTTTGGAATGTTGTGTGGAACGATGTCTTGAATGATGTGTGGAATGATGTGCAGAATGACGGGTGGAATAATGTGTGGAATGATGCGTGGAATGATGTGTGGAATGATGTGTTAAATGAAACGTGGAATGATGTGTGGAATGATTTGTGGAATGATATGTGGAATGATGTGTGGAATGACGTGTGGAATGATGTGTGGAATGATGTGTGGAATGAGGTTTGGAATGAGGTGAGGAATGATGTGTGGTATGAGGTTTGGAATAATGTGTGGAATGAGGTTTGGAATGATGTGTGGAATAATGTATGGAATGAGATCTGGAATAATGTGTGGAATGATGTTTGGAATGATGTGTGGAATGATGTGTGGAATGAGGTTTGGAATGATGTGTAGATTTATGTGTTGAATGAGGTGTGGAATGATGGGTGCAACGATTTGTGTAGAATGAATTGTGGAATGAGGTGTGGAATCATGTGTGGAAATATGTGTGGAATGATGTGTAGAATGAGGTGTGGAATGATATGTCGAATGATGTGTGAAATGATGTATGGAATGAAGTGTGGAATGTTGTGTGGAATGAGATTTGGAATGATGTATAGAATGATGTATAGAATGAGGTGTGGAATGATGGGTGGAATAATTTGTGGAATGATGCGTGGAATGATGTGTAGAATGAGGTGTGGAATGATGTGTGGAATGATGTGTGGAATGATTTGTCGAATGATGTATGGAATCATGTGTGGAATGATTTGAGGAATGATGTGTAGAATGAGGTGTGGAATGATGTGCGAAATGATGTGTGGAATGTTGTGTGGAATAATGTATGGAATGAGGTTTGGAACGATGTATGGAATGATGTTTGGAATGATGTGTGGAATGATGTTTGGAATGATGTATGGAATAATGTGTGGAATGAAGTGTGGAATGATGTGTTAAATGATATGTGGAACGATGTTTGGAATGATTTGTGGAATTATGTGTGGAATGACGTGTGGAATGATGTGTGGAATGACGTGTGGATTGATGTGTGGAATGATGTGTGGAATGAGGTTTGGAATGATGTGTAGAATGAGGTGAGGACTGATGTGTGAAATGATGTTTGGAACGTTGTGTGGAATGATGTTTGGAATGATGTGTACAGTGATGTGACGAATGCTGTGTGGAATGGTGGGTGGAATGATGTGTGGAAAGATGTGTGGACTGATGTGTGGAATAATGTGTGGAATGATTTTTGGAATGGTGGGTGGAATGATGTGTAGAATGAGGTTTGGAATGATGTGTGGAATGATGTCTTGAATGATGTGTGGAATGATGTGCAGAATGACGGGTGGAATAATGTGTGGAATGATGCGTGGAATGATGTGTGGAATGATGTGTTAAATGATACGTGGAATGATGTGTGGAATGATTTGTGGAATGATATGTGGAATGATGTGTGGAATGACGTGTGGAATGATGTGTGGAATGATGTGTGGAATGAGGTTTGGAATGAGGTGAGGAATGATGTGTGGTATGAGGTTTGGAATAATGTGTGGAATGAGGTTTGGAATGATGTGTGGAATGATGTATGGAATGAGATCTGGAATAATGTGTGGAATGATGTTTGGAATGATTTGTGGAATGATGTGCGGAATGACGTGTGGAATGATGTGTGGAATGATGAGGAGAATGACGGGTGGAATGTTGTGTGGAATGTTGCGTGGAATGATGTGTGGAATGATGTTTGGAATGATGTATGGAATAATGTGTGGAATGAAGATTGGAATGATGTTTTAAATGATTTGTGGAACGATGTGTGGAATGATTTGTGGAATGATGTGTGGAATGACGTGTGGAATGATTTGTGGAATGACGTGTGGATTGTTGTGTGGAATAATGTGTGGAATGAGGTTTGGAATGATGTGTAGAATGAGGTGAGGACTGATGTGTGAAATGATGTGTGGAATGTTGTGTGGAATGATGTTTGGAATGATGTGTACAGTGATGTGACGAATGCTGTGTGGAATGGTGGGTGGAATGATGTGTGGAAAGATGTGTGGACTGATGTGTGGAATAATGTGTGGAATGATTTTTGGAATGGTGGGTGGAATGATGTGTAGAATGAGATTTGGAATGATGTGTGGAATGATGTGCAGAATGACGGGTGGAATAATGTGTGGAATGATGCGTGGAATGATGTGTGGAATGATTTGTGGAATGATGTGTGGAATGATGTGTGGAATGACGTGTGGAATGATGTGTGGAATGATGTGTGGAATGAGGTTTGGAATGAGGTGAGGAATAATGTGTGTTATGAGGTTTGGAATATTGTGTGGAATGATGTTTGGAATGAAGTGTGGAATGATATATGGAATGATGTGTCCAATGATGTGTGAAATGATGTTTGGAAAGATGTGTGGAATGATGTTTGGAATGATGTTTGGAATGATTTGTGGAATGATGTGTGGAATGACGTGTGGAATGATGTGTGAAATGATGAGTGAAATGATGTGTGGACTGATGTGTGGAATCATGTTTAGAATGAGGTGTAGAATTAGGTGTGGGATGTTGTGTGGAATGATCCGTGGAATGATGTGTGTAATGAGCTGTGAATGATGTCTGGAATGATGTGTGGAATGATGAGTGGAATGATGTGTGGAATGTTGTGTGGAATGATGTTTGGAATGATGTGTGGAATGATGTGTCGAATGCTGTGTGGAATGGTGGGTGGAATGATGTGTGGATTGATGTGTGGACTGATGTGTGGAATGATGTGTTGAATGTTGGGTGGAATGATTTGTGGAATGATGTGTGGAATCATGTGTGGAATGATGTGTGGAATTTTGTGTGGATTGATGTTTGGAATGATGTGTTGAATGAGGTGTGGGAGGATGTGTGGAATGAGCTTTGAAATGACATGTGGAATGATGCGCGAAATGATGTGTGGAATAACGTGTGGAATGATGTGAGGAATGATGTGTGGATTGATGTTTGGAATGAGGTGTGGAATGTTATGTGGAATGAATTTTGGAATGTCGTGTGGGATGTAGTGTGGAATGATGGGTGGAATGAGGTGTGGAATGACGTGTGGAATGATGTGTGGAATGATGTGTGGAATGATGTGTGGAAATTTGCATGGAATGAGGTGTGTAATGATGTGCGGAATGATCTGTGGTATGAGGTGTGGAATGATGTGTGGAATGATGTGTGGAATGATGTGTGGAAAGATGTCTGGAAAGATGTGTTGAAAGATGTGTGGAATGAGGTGTGGAATGATGTTTGGAATGATGTATGGAATGAGGTTTAAAATTATGACTGCAATGATGTTTGGAATGATGTGTGGAATGAGGTTTGGAATGATGAGTGGAATGATGTGTGGAATGATGTGTGGAATGATGTCTGGAATGAGGTGTCGAAAGTGGTGTGGAATTACGTGTGGAATGATGTGTGGAATGAAGTGTGGATTGATGTTTGGAATGATGTGTGGAATGATGTGTGGGAGGATGTGTGGAATGAGGTTTGAAATGAAATGTGGAATGATGTGTGAAATGATGTGTGGAATTGCGTGTGGAATGATGTGTGGAATGATGTGTAGATTCAGGTTTGGAATGAGGTGTGTATTCTTATGTGGAATGAAGTTTGGAATGTCGTGTGGGATGAAGTGTGGAATGATGTGTGGAATGAGGTGTGGAATGATGTGTGGAATGATGTGTGGAATGATGTGCGGAATGATGTGTGGAAAATTGTGTGGAATGAGGTGTGGAATGATGTGCGGAATGATCTGTGGAATGAGGTGTGGAATGAGGTGTGGAATGATGTGTGGAATGATGTGTGGAAAAATGTGTGGAAAGATGTATGGAAAGATGTGTTGAAAGATGTGTGGAATGAGGTGTGGAATGGTGTTTGGAATGATGCATGGAATGAGGTTTAGAATGATGTGTGGAATGATGTGTGGAATGATTTTGGAATGATGTATGAAATTTCGTGTGGAATGAGTTGTGGAATGAAGTGTGAATTGAGCTGTGGAATAATGTGATAAATGAGGTGATAAATGAGGTGTGGAATGATGTGTGGAATGATGTCTGAAATTAAGCGTGGAATGAGGTGTGGAATGATGTGTGGAATGATGTGTGGAATGAGGTATGGCATGATGTGTGGAATGATGTTTGGAATGATGTGTGGAATGATGTGTGGAATGATGTGTGGAATAATGTGTGGAATGAGGTTTGGAATGATGTGTGGAATGATGTTTGGAATGATGTGTGGAATGCTGTGTAGAATGACGGACGGAATGTGTTGTGGAATGATGCGTGGAATGATGTGTGGAATGATGTGTTCAATGATACGTGGATTGATTTGTGGAATGATATGTGAAATCATGTGTGGAATGACGTGTGGAATGATGTGTGGAATTATGTGTGAAATGAGGTTTGGAATGATGTGTGGAATGAGGTGTGGAATGATGTTTGAAATGATGTGTGTGATGGAGTGTGGAATGATCCGTGGAATGACGTCTGGAATGATGTGTGGAATGAGGTTTGAGTGATGTCTGGAATGATGTGTGGAATGATGAGTGGAATGATGTGTGGAATGTTGTGTGGAATGATGTTTGGAATGATGTGTGGAATGATGTGTCGAATGCTGTGTGGAATGGTGGGTGGAATGATGTGTGGATTGATGTGTGGACTGATTTGTGGAATGATGTGTTGAATGTTGGGTGGAATGATTTGTGGAATGATATGTGGAATCATGTGTGGAATGATGTGTGGAATTTTGTGTGGATTGATGTTTGGAATGATGTGTTGAATGATGTTTGGGAGGATGTGTGGAATGAGCTTTGAAATGACATGTGGAATGATGCGCGAAATGATGTGTGGAATTACGTGTGGAATGATGTGTGGAATGATGTCTGGATTGATGTTTGGAATGAGGTGTGGAATGTTATGTGGAATGAATTTTGGAATGTCGTGTGGGATGTAGTGTGGAATGATGGGTGGAATGAGGTGTGGAATGACGTGTGGAATGATGTGTAGAATGAGGTGTGGAAGGATGTGTGGAATGATGTGTGGAATGATTTGTGGAATGATATGTGGAATCATGTGTGGAATGATGTGTGGAAATTTGCATGGAATGAGGTGTGTAATGATGTGCGGAATGAGCTGTGGAATGAGGTGTGGAATGATGTGTGGAATGATGTGTGGAATGATGTGTGTAAAGATGTCTGGAAAGATGTGTTGAAAGATGTGTGGAATGATGTTTGGAATGAGGTTTGGAATGATGTTTGGAATGATGTATGGAATGAGGTTTAGAATGATGTGTGGAATGATGTGTGGAATGTTGTGTGGAATGTTGCATGAAATTTCGTGTGGAATGAGTTGTGGAACGAGGTGTGAATTGAGGTGTGGAATGAGGTGATAAATGAGGTGTGAAATGATGTGTGGAATGATTTGTGGAATGATGTTTGGAATGAGGTGTGGAATGATGTGTGGAATGAAATGTGGAATGATGTGTGGAATGATGTGTGGAATGATGTGTGGAATGATGTTTGGAATGAGGTTTGGAATGATGTGTGGAATGATGTGTGGAATGATGTGTGGATTGATATGTGGAATGATGTGTGGAATGATGCTTGGAATGAGGTGTGGAATGAGGTATGGAATGAAGTGTGGAATAAGGAGTGGAATGATGTGTGAAATGATGTGTGTAATGAAGTCTGGGATGATGTGTGGAATGAAGTGTGGAATGATGTGTGGAATGAGGTGTGAATTGAGGTGTGGAATGAGGTGTGGAATGATGTGTGGAATGATGTGTGGAATGAGGTACGGAACGATATGTGGAATGAGGTGTGAAATGATTTGTGGAACGATGTGTTAACGATGTGTGGAATGATGTCTGGAGTGATGGGTGGAATGATGGGGCCCCAGCCGTTTACATTGTACATTAATGATTTAGACCACGGGATAAAATGTAGTAGCTCCAAATTTGCGGATGACACTAAGTTGGGTGGCAGTGTGAGATGCGAGGAGGATGGTATGAGGCTGCAGACCGACTTGGATACGTTAGGTGAGTAGGCAAATGCATTGCAGATGAAGTATAATGTCGATTAACCTGAGGTTATCCACTTTGGTGGTAAAAACAGAGAGACAGACTATTATCTGAATGGTGATAATTTAGGAAGAGGGGAGGTGCAACGAGACCTGCGTGTCATGTTACATCTGTCATTGAAGGTTGGCATGCAGGTATAGCAGGCGGTTAAGAAAGTAAATGGCATGATGGCCTTCATAGCGAGGGGATTTGAGTACACGGGCAGGGAGGTGTTGCTAGAGTTGTACAGGGCCTTGGTGAGGCCACACCTGGAGTATTGTGTCCAGTTTTGATCTCCTAACCTGAGGAAGGACATTCTTGCTATTGAGGGAAGAAAGCGAAGGTTCACCAGACTGATTCCCGGGATGGTGGGACTGACCTATCAACAAAGACTCGATCAACTGGACTTGTATTCACTAGAGTTCAGAAGAATGGGAGGGGACCTCATATAAACTTTTAAAATTCTGACGGGGTTAGACAGGTTAGATGCAGGAAGGATGTTCCCAATGTTGGGGAATTCCAGAACCAGGGGACACAGTCTAAGGATAAGGGGTGAGCCATTTAGGACCGAGATGAGGAGAAACTTCTTCACCAAGAGAGTGGCGAACCTGTGGAATTCTCTACCACAGAAAGTGGTTGATGCCAATTCACTAAATAGATTCAAAAAGGAGTTAGCTGAAGTCCTTAATACGAGAGGGATCAAGGGGAATGGCGAGAAAGCAGGAATAAGGTACTGAAGTTGAATGTTCAGCCATGAACACATTGAATGGCGGTGCAGGCTAGAAGGGCCGAATGGCCTACTCCTGCACCTATATTCAATATTTCAATGTTAACCCCGAAGCTCTCCCACCAACACAAGCTCTCCCATCTTCCCAAGCTCTTCTAACACACCAAGATCTTCTACACCCCACAAGCTCTCCTACCCCCGAAGCTCTCCTCCGCCCATTATCTCCTACACCCCATTCTCTCCTTCCCCCCATTTTCTCCTACCTCCAAAGCTCTCCCACCACTCCAAGCTCTCCTATCCTACCTAGCTCTGCTACCCCTCCACGCTCTCCTACACCCACAAACTCTCCTGCACTCCAATCAATCCTAACCCGCAAAGCTCTGCTAACTAACGAAGCACTCCTACCCTGCCCCACAAGCTCTCCTACCCAGCCCGCCACAAGCGCTCCTACCCGACAAAAGCTCTCCCACCCACCCAAGCTCTCCTACCCCCCCATGTTCTCTTCCACCCAAACGTTCCTACTCCCCCCCCCAGCGTTTGTACACTCTCAAGATTTCCAACCCTCCACCCAATCTCTTCTACCCCCAAAAGCTTTGCTACCCTGCATGTTCTGCTATCCCCCAAGCTCTCCCCTCCCCAGTTCCCTTCTATCCCCACCAAGCTCCCTTCGACCACACCCCATTTTTTCTTCAACCCCCCCAAGCACTCTTCTACACCTTCGCCTTAGCTCTATTCACCGCCTACACCCACCGACCAGCTCCCATAATCCCACACCGCACAGTAATCCCCTACACCCCGAGCTCTTCAAGCCACCCGCCCAAGCTCTTCAACCCTCCCGCCCAAGCTCTACTATCCCCCACCAGGCTCTCCTATCCCATCAACTTCTACTATCCCGCCAAGACCTCCTAACACCACAAGTTCCCTTACTCCATCAAGCTATCCAACCCCCAAAGGCACTCCGAGCCCGCAAGCTTGCCGATTCCCCAAGCTTTCAGACCCCTCTCCAGCAAGCACTTCTTCCCACCAATGTTTCCTAACCCCTGAAGCTCTCTAACCCACCCCGAAGCTCTCTCCTATACCCCAGGCTCCTACTATCCCGCCAAGATCTTTTACCCCCCCAATCACTCCAACACCCCACGCTCTCCTACCCCCATGCTCTCCTGAAGCCACAAGCTCTCCTACACAACAAAGCATTCCGAGCCCTCCCCCGCCCAATCTCTGTTACACCGCCCAAGCACTCCTAACGCCTCCAAGCTCTCCCACCACCAAACCAGCCCCCAAACATTCCTACACGCAAAAGCTCTCCTGCATACGACAGTTCTCCAATCCTCCCAAGCTCTCCTACCCCTACAATCTCTCCTATCCCCAGAAGCTGTATCCTACCCCCCCAAGCTCTCCTACACCGCTAAGCACTCCTGCCCCTCAAACTCTCCTTCCCTCGCAACCTCTGCTAACCCCGACAAGCTCTCCTAACCCTACCAAACTCTCCTATCCCACCAAGCTCTCCGACACCCCCTAAGTTCTTCTATTCCACCAAGCTCTGCTCCATCCCTAGCAGTCACCCCCTCAAGATATCTTATAAGCCCTGAAGTGCTCTTCTACCGTCCCCAAGGCTCTTCTACCCCGTCAAAGCACTCTTCTGTACCCCTAAAGCTCTCTTCTACAGAATCTAACTTTCATCTAACCGCCTTAGCTCTTGTACCGTTCCCCCCTCCCCCCCCCACCACCCCCACCCACCCCACCCCCCCCCCACCTCCCACGCCCGCCCCACGCTTTCCTTTCCACAGGTGGGAAATTGTTTTGGGGAAATTGATGGGATTGAAGGCCGAAAAACGGTGGCTGATTGGCTGAATCGCAAAGTACTTAAAGAGGTGTCGCTCGAAATAATGGCTATGGATCAGTTCCTATGGACTGAAGGGTAGCTAATGTAACATCACTTTTTAAAAAAGGAGGGTAATTATAGACCTGTTAGCCTGACATCAGAAGTGGGGAAAGGGTTGGAATCAATTAATATGGATGAAATAGCTGTGCATTTGGAGAGCAGTGACAGGATCAGTCCAAGTCAGCATGGATTTGTGAAAGGGAAATAACGGTTGACAAATCTTCTGGAATTTTTTGAGGATGTAACTACTAGTTTGGTCAATGGACTACCACTTATCCTGAAACTGTGACCCCTGGTTCTGGACTACGCCAACCTCGGGAATATTCTTCCTGCATCTAACCTGTACAATCTGGAAATAATTTTATATGTTTCTATGAGGTCCCCTCTCATTCAGTAACCCGCAGATTAAAGCTGCATTCACCACTTTCTGCCGGCAGCTGATTGGAGTGTGTGTGGGCAACAATGTTGCTGCTTGTCCCGGCCTCACTCACACTAGAGCTGGGGTAGGGCGATTAGTTCATGAGTTGTTTCTGGCTTTCATCTGCTGATTTGAAGCGAGGTAACGCTGCAAATTCATAAATTAATCTTTCACAACTCAACTGAAAGCAGCCGGAACGTGCAGCTTTGAGAGGGGCTTTCTGCACTGTCAGGGCTGTAAATAAGAGTGGCAAGAGACACGGTTTCGAGTATGCGTGTGTACAGAAACGTAAAGAGAATTCATCAAATAGAGCAAGGCTGTGAAACATTTCAGCTTGTTAATATTGAACCACTAATGCATATTATTCAATTTTTTCAAATATTTAAAGGAACACATTTTCGAAATGTTTCCTCCCCGTTTGGGAACTGGGATTTTTATGAGTTAGGAGAACGTGATAACCACTACACTACAGAAACGCTGAGGTTAAATTTCCGCTTGGAATATACCAGTGATTTAACCTGTACAGTTGGCCGACAATTCAGGAGCTTGTTTCACGAGAATAGAATATTTTGGAAGGCTGTGTTGAGTGACAGGAATTCCTCTATTGTTTCCCAGACTTTTCACATATGAACATAGAACAGGAAAAGGTCATTTAGCAGCGTGTGGTTAGGTTTTAAAAGCACAGATTGAAATGGCGGTGGAGAGAGAATTAATCGTCTCTTTCATAAGTGAGTTCCATAAAAGTCTGAAGAAAAAACAATTGCAGGGCAACTGGTAAAGGGCGGGGCAATGGGAAAATCAGCACCGGCTCGACGGGCCTAAAGTCCTATTTCCGTGCTGAAACCATTCCATGATTCTATAGTTCTAGGGCGGCACTCGAGAGAGCAGCTCAACAAGGGGAGAAAATGTTCAGGTTCAAAAGGCAAAAAAGATGTAAAAAAAAACGAGTGTGACATCACAGCCAAGCAGTTAAGTTATTTGATTTTCGATTGGTGATTATTTTTTTTCTCTTTTCTTCATCTTTTTCTTTTATTAACAGTAAGAAACGTTTGGCGTGTTACCAATTAGGCTAATTTAAGGCTCAATTATGGCCGGAGAGACCAGACCCGTGTCATGCTCCTCCTGTGCTATGTGGGACATCGGGGACACTGGAGGTGTCCCTGCCAACTACATGTGCCGGAAGTGTATCCAACTGCAGCTCCAGACAAAACGCATTGCGACACTGGAGGCTCAGATGGATTCACAGTGGAGCATCCGTGATGCTGAGGATGTCGGGAATGTCACGTTTAGTGAGTTGGTCACACCGCAGGTAATGTTTACACAGCTGGATAGGGAATGTGTTACCATCAGGCAGAGCAGTGGAAGAAAGATAGTATATGGTTGCCCTGCGGCATCTCCCTCCAAAACAGATACACCAACTTAGGTACTGTTGGGGGAGATGGCTCATCATGGAAGGCAGTAGAAACCAAGTCGATGACACCAGGGGTGGCTTTGCTGCACAGGGGCAGCAACAAGAGTGGGAGAACTATGCTGATAGGGGAATCGATTGTAAGGGAAATAGATGTGCTTTTCAGCGGCCGCAAACGAGACTCCAGGATGGTATTTTGCCTCCATGGTGCAAGGGTCAAGGCTCAGAGCGGCTGCAGCACTGTCTGGAGGGGGAGGGTGAACAGCCAGTGTCGTGGTGCACATAGCTCCCAACGATATAGGTAAACAACGGGATGAGGTGCTACAAGCTGACTTTAGGGAGCTAGGAGTTAAATTAAAAATTCGGACCCAAAGGTAGAAATCTCAGTATGTGACCTGTGCCACGTGCTATTCAGAGTATGAATTGCTGGATAACTCAGATGAATAGGTTATTGAGGAATGTTGCAAGGGGAGGGATTGAAATTCCTGGGACATTGGAACCGGATCTCGGGTTGGTGGGATCAGTACAAACCGCACAGTCTGCGCCTGGGGAGAACCAGAACCGATGTCCTCGCCAGAGACTTTGCTAGGGCTGTTGGGGAAGGTTAAAATATAATGGCAGGGGGATGAGAATCTATGCAGGGAGGCAGAGGGAACTAAATAGTTGACAGAAGCAAAAGGTCGGAAGGAGAAAATCAAGAGTGGAGCCCAGAGAAATCAAGGGCAGAAATCAAAAAGGGCCAAAATACAACATGATTCTAAACGGACAAAGTTTTGAAAAAACAAGCCTGAAGGCTCTGAGAATGCGGGGAGCCTTCCTAATAAGATTGATGAATTGACTGCGCATAAAGCTTTTAACCAATATGAGGTAATTGTGATTACGTAGACATGGCCCCAGAATAACCAATGCTGGGAACTCAACATCCAGGGGTATTCAATATTCAGGAATGACAGACAGGAAGCAAAAAGGAAGTTGGGGAGCGTTTCTGGTTAAAGAGGAGATTAACACAATAGAAAGCAAGGATATTAGTGTGGAAAATGTAGAATCTATATGGGTAGAGATGCGAAGCACCAAAGGGCAGAAAACCTTAGTGGGAGTTGTGTACTGGCCACCAAACAGTAGTACGGAGGTTGGGGATGTCATCAAACACGAAATTAGGGACGCGTGCTAAAAGGTTACAGCAGTTAGCATGGGTGATTTTAATGTACATATTGATTGGGTTAACCAAACCGGTAGCAATAATGTGGAGGAGGATTCTGGAGTGTATGACGGATGATTTTCTGGAACAATATGTCGAGATTCAAACTAGAGAGACTGGGCCTTTTGTAAAGAGAGAATGAATTGCAGTCGTGTCCTTCGGGGCCCTGTGTGGAAGAGTGACCATAATATGGTAGAAATCTTCATTAAGATGGAGAGTGACACCAGTAATTTAGAAACTAGGGTCTGAACTTAAAGAAAGGAAAAATCGAGCTTGTGAGACGTGAATTGACTAAAATAGACTGGAGAATGATACTGACTGTTTTGATGGTAGAATGGCAATGGCAGACATTTAAATATCACATGGATGATGTACAACGATTGTACATCGCTGTGTTGCGTAAGAATAAAAAAGTGTACGTGGCTCAACCGTGGCTAACAAGGGAAATAAGCAAAATTTTAAATTCAAGGAAGAGGCATAACAATTCGTCAGAAAAAACAGCAAACCTGAGGACTGGGTGAAATTGATAATTAGGCAGAGGAGGTCTAAAGGTTTAATTAGGAGGGGTAAAATAGAGTATGAGGGTAAGCTTGCAGGGAACATAAAAACTGACTACAACCGCTTCTATAGATATGTGAAGATAAAAGGTTTAGGGATGACGAATGTAGGTCCCTTGCCGTCAGAATCAGGTGAATTCATAATGGACAACAAGGAAATGGGCGTTCAATTGAAATTTAGTCCTGTTTTCAATGTGGAACAAAATAATAACCTCCCGAAAATAATAGGGGACCGAGGGACTAGCGAGAAGGGGGAACTGAGGAAAATCCATATTAATCAGGAAATGTGTTAGAGAAATTGAAGGGACTGATGGCCGATAAATCCGCAGGGCGTGAAAGTCTGCATCCCAGAGTCTTTCACGAATGGAACTTGAAATAGTAGATGCAGTGGTGGTCAGTTTCACACATTGCATGGACTCTGGTTCAGTTCCTATTGCTTCGAGGGTAGCCAAAGAAACCGCACTTTTTAAAAATGGATGGATGGATAAAATACACCGGTAAGCCTAAAATCGGTAGTGGGGAAAATGCTTGAATCAATTATAAAATATGTAATCGCAGCGCATTTGGAAAGCAGTAACAGTTTCGGTCCAAGTCAGTATGGATTTATGAAAGGGAAATCAAGCACGAAAAATCTTATAGAGTTTTTTGAGGATGTAACTAGTGGAGTGGATAAATGGTAACCAGTGGATGTGGTGTATTTGGAATGACAAAAGTGTTTCGACATGTT
The DNA here is from genome assembly GCF_044704955.1 of Pristiophorus japonicus. Lineage (NCBI taxonomy): Eukaryota > Metazoa > Chordata > Chondrichthyes > Pristiophoridae > Pristiophorus > Pristiophorus japonicus. Next base: position 148,685 of record NW_027253488.1, read on the forward strand.
CCCACACAAGGGTTAGTTTGCAAAAGTAAGGCACAAGCTATTAGGGTTCATGTATTGACGTGCATAGAGAACAGGTTGGAAAACAGGAAGCAAAGAGTGGGAATAAACGGGTCCTTTTCAGAATTGCAGGCAGTGACTAGTGGTGTGCCGTCGCATTCAGTGCTGGGAGCCGAGCTATTTACAATATACTTCAATGATTTAGACGAAAGAATTGAATGTAATATCACGAAGATTGCAGATGACACTAAGCTGGCTGTCAGTGCGAGCAGCGAGGAGGACAATCAGAGACTGCAGTGGAATTTGGACAGGTTAGGTGAATGGACAAATTCATGGCAGATGCAATATAATCTAGCTAAATGTGAGGATATCCACTTTGGTTGCAAATACAGGAAGGCAGATTATTATCTGAATGCTGACAGATTAGTAAAAGGAGAGGTGCAACAAGACCTGAGTTTCATGGCACATCAGTCATTGATGGTATGCATGCAGGTACTGCATGAAGTAATAAAGCAAATGGCATGTTGTCCTTCGTAGCGAGGGATTTCAGTAAAGAAGGAGGGAGATCTTACTGCAGTTGTGCAGGGCCTTGGTTATACCACACCTTCAGTATTGTGTGCAGTTTTGGTCTCCTAATCTGAGGAAGTACATTTTTGCTATAGGGAGAGTGCAGCGAAGGCTCACCAGACTGAAGCCTGGGATGGCAGGACTTACATATGAGAATAGACTGGATCGGCAAGTATTATACTCACTGGAATTTAGAAGAATGAGAGTGGAGCACATAGAAACTTATACAATTCTGACGGCACTTGACAGGTTAGATGCAGGAAGAATGTTCCTGATGTTGGGGAAGTGCATAACAAGGAATAACAAATAAGGATACGGGGGAAGCCATAAAAGACCAAGATGAGGAGAAACATTTTCACCCAGAGAGTTGTAAACCAGTGTAATTCTCGCCCACAGAAAGCTGTTCAGTCCAGTTCGTTGGACATTTGCAAAAGCGAGTTAGATTTTGCCCTTCCGTCTAAAAGGAATCAGGCGATATGGAGAGAAGGCAGGGTTGGGGTACAGTTGATGCATGATGAACCATTATCATATTGAATGGCGTTGCAGACTCAAAGGGTCAAATGGCCTGCTCCTGCTTCTATTTTCTATGCTTCTTTGTTTCTATGTCTTTGGCCAGGAATACTCAGGTGTTGCTGGGGATGTTGCATTTTATCAAAGTGGCTCTGAGGGCGTCCTTGCAACGTTTCGTCTGCACACATGGAGCTCGCTTGCCGTGTAGGAGTTCCGAGTACAGCGCTTGATTTGGGACTCATGTGTCAGGCATGTAGACAATGTGGTACGCCAAACAGAACTGGTCGAGTGTGGTCAGTTCTTCGATGCTGGGGATGTTGGCATGATCGAGAACACTGACCGGGTGCGTGTATCCTCCCAGGGTTTTTGCAGCATCTTCCGAATACATTGCTGTTTGCATTTCTCAAGCGATTTTATATGTTTGCTGTATGTGGTCCACGACTCTTTGTCATACAGGAAGGCGGGTGTCACGACAGCTCCGTAGACAATATGCTTGGTGATCTTCCCTCTTACGCTGTCCAACCTATGCTATTCCGGCTCCATTGATCCTGAAATTTACCATAATCATAGGGGTTATTTGCCCTCCTAATCAGAATTTCCTCAATCTAATGGATTTTAAACCGCATCGGAATTTCATCACAGCTGAGCACCTGTCGAGAGAGAATAAATCTTCCCTTAACCTTGTCGTAATGTTACAGTTACTGCCAGGATCTGCTAGATTCAGAATATATTCTTGTATATTAATCAATTTGGAGCACAGGGACAGATGGGATGTGCTGTTCTATCAGCAAGTTGACATCCACATCGCAGAGGATTCCCGAAGAAAATTTCGTGTAATTTCGTGGTTGGTTCCTTCCGATTGCGAGCCCTGCTTTCCGCCTGCTTGCCTCTCGAACTATCACGCACAATTGGGAACTAATGAATCAAGGGGTGTGCGGATAAGGCGGGAAAGAGGTGCAGATGATCAGCGATGCTAGTCTGTGGATGTGCAAGATCGATGGGCCGCATGATCTACTCCAGCTGCTATTTTGTTATGTACTGGTGATCATATGATGGATCAATGTAGAACAATATGGATACCATCTGCAATAAAGTAGCGAAGGAAGTCACTTTAATGACGCATGTTCAGGTACCATGCCCCAATATCATCGAGATTATTTTCTATGCAGCAATAATTTCAAGGTTGTCATACTGAAAATGACATTTGACTATACTCATGGCAGAGGCGAAATATTAATAACTTAACTGGAATATTGCCGGAACGGAAAACATATATTCTACTGTTCTTGGTTTCGCGGCACACTGAGCAGAAATCGGTACAATCTTTAAATGAATGAGCAGGCGTGAACATGGTCAATACAATTGCAAGAAAAATGTAACTGAAGCTGCTCATTATTTCTGAATTTGTCAAGTATGAATACAGATTAAAGTCTCATTCCCGAGAGATGTCAGATTAGGGTAATATTGTGGATTTGAGATGTTTGTGTTTCATCCGCCACGTTATTTACATCAGAGTCAAAGCTGCTGATGTAATGTGTTTGTTCTCGTAACTCGAACTAATTGCAATGATCCAGCGAGTATAACCCTGTCTGTGGAGGCATATCCTTGTATAAATCAGGGCCCATTGCAATGTATAAGCTTAGAATGCTGCCGGAGCTGTGGGTCCCACTCTGAAAGAAGTCACTGCTTCTCACATACATGGGATATCCTGTCATCCAACAGATATAAAATATTTACTGTTTTGTTCTTGCAGCCGTTGTAGTTCCTGGTAAGTCGTTACCACAGCTTTAAGCGTGTAAATCGATGTTAACTGCGACTTGAACCTGACACAAATTTCTTCTCCTACCAGATATGAAAAGCCGCCTGTTTTGTTCTATTGTTTGTTGGAAGGATTGCTTTAAGTGTCTGCTCTTTACTTCTTGGATGAATAGTTATAACTGTAATAAGCTTCCTTTATCCAAACCAGATATTTTTGCTGGAATATTTTCTCTATGGGATGCATTGGAATCAAGTGTATGGGTTAAGAGCAGGTGTATTTTCATCAGGTCCTGTTATCCTTACAGTTTGCAGAACTAAGATTCCTGGAATATTATTTCATTAATGTGCTTCAATGATTAATATTAAGAGAGCTCACGTTCTCAGTGTTAAGAGGAGGCAGAGAAATGTACTCTCTCCGAAACAACGTTTTAGTATACTGAGATTTCAATGTAGTTATTACTTATCACTTTTTCGAAATATTATTTCACTGTGTCTGTATCTGGCGCCGCTTCAGTGTTCTGGCGAATGAACTAAATTTGCTGCTGATCTTTCTCATCTCCTTCTCTGCTTCGGTGTGAGTTAATTATCTGACTGTCACTGGACTTCATTGTAAAATGTAATGTTTATGGTTATGGTGTATCAGTTTGCACTGTATCTGTTGGAAACAGGAGTCATTGTATTAAATTGGAGATTATACATAGCAGCGTTGATATTGGTGCTACGTTAATTGCAAAATCGCACCATCTCATGCTTTATGTATAATTAAGTGTAAGGAACTTCAGTCATCGTGAGGTTTTACTGGAAGAGACATTAGATGCTCTTTACTCCATACATTGTAGAAGAAGTGAACAGGGTAGTGGAGCAGTTTGGAGATTTAGATGATGTCTGGAAAGAAGACAAGCCTTCCACACAGATTAACAATTAGAATAGGATAGATTGAACACGGGTTGGTGAACTCTAGCAGCTCAGGATATTGAAATGAAATCGGATGTGAAAAGGGATATTTCGAGTAAAGAGAGTAAAAAAATGATATAGAGAAGAGTGGCAACGTCTGAGGGAGGCAAAATATTTCAATGTTAATAAATTAGCATGAACAGCTTCTTAAACCATTACAGTATGAATGGAAAATACAACATAAAGATGTTTTTGGTGAGTTGCTAGATTGCTTGAGCCTTTTATTGTTGAACAACCTTCTCATGTTTATTTACCTATCAGTTCCTCTGTCCTTTTTGTTCAATCTTAGATTTTATTACTCTCTATGTTACAACTAAGCACAATTAATTAATTTAAAATTAAGTCATGAGTATCTTAGGATCATAGGAACAGTAATAGGCAAATTAGCCCCTGGAGCCTGTTCCGTCATTCAAGACATATTGGGAAATCTGCTATTGGAAGGCGTATATCCGGCTTTGGCCCATAACCATTAATGCCTTTGGTTCACCGATATTTTTCTAAATTAGAATTAAAATTAGCAATTGACCGAGTACCAATTGCTGTTGGCAGAAGATAATTGCAAAGGTCGTCAATCCTTCCTGTGTAGAAGTGTTTCCTAATCTCACTCATTAAATTTTTGGCTCTAAGTTTTAGACGATGACCTTTGGCTAGACGCCCCAACAGGTGGAAATATGTTTTCTCTCTCTACCCTATCTATTTACCTTCATATCTGGAAAACGTTGATAAAATTATCCCTTTAACATCTAAATATCACGGGATACAATCACAATTTGTGTAAGCTCTATTCGGAAAGTAATAACAAGGGTCCGATTATCAATCTGGTAACGCTATGCTGCACTCCCTCCAGGATTATAAGATCCTTCCTCCGGTGTGCTGACCAGAACTGCTTAAATACGGCAGCTGTGCTCTAGCCAATAGCTGCAGAGTATCTTCTAATCCTTGAATTCCAGTCCTCGAGATCTAAAGACCATTAGGCTTGTTGATTATTTCCTGTAACTGTGCATGGCATTTTAATGAATTATGAGAGGCTGTGAAATTGCGTGGGAGCAGCAGCGGGACCTGATGCAGGGTGGAGCATATAAAAGTAGCGCAGCAAGTGCAGGCTCGAAAGAGATAGTGGACCTGCATAGGAGCAGCAGTGGAAGCTCACGCCGGGTGGAGCATATAAAAGTAGCGTGGCAAGCGCAGGCTCAACAGAGGCAGTGGACCTTGTGTGCGAGTAGCACGGCGAGCTAAAGCAAGGCAGAGCACCTAAAAGCAAGGTTGAACAGGACACATTCGAAAGGAACGTCAGAGATTCAAAGTGACGTTGGCACAAGGGCACGAGCTGATTGAAGACTAGTGGGAGAGTGCTTTATTTTTCCTTTAAGTTATTTTTCGTCTTTAAATAAAAGTTTGTTTATAGTATTTTACTAAAGGGTGAGGCTTAGTCTTTTAAATAAAGGTTCGCTCTTAGTCTGTAAAATCAATGGATAGCAGGAATGGCATGGCCGGGCAATCTAGCGGAGTGCACATTCTGTGATTTGTGGAAAGTCATGGACGCTTCGTGCAGCATGTATGACGACAGTTGTAGTAAGTGTACCCAGCTGCAACAAATCGAGTGATGGATTACCGAGCATGAGTGGCAGCAGGAATCACGTTGTGGATCCACGAGGGTGAGACCGAAGTTCATAGAATTGTTAAAGAGGTTGTCACGCCGAAGACTAAGAGAGAGTGGACAGAGAGCAAGTGGTCGCCAACACACAATAGAAGACGAGGCAGATAGTGCAGGAGGCCCTGGAGGGCATCATGCTCACCAAACGGTATTCTCTCCTGAATACTGGTGGATGCGATTGTTCGCCTGATCAGAGCCACGTCCACGGCAGCAAGGCCAGCTCAACTACACAGGAGGAGTGGAAATAATGTAAAGGTTGTAGGGGATGCAATAGTGAAGGGAGCAGACAGTCGATTCAGTGGACGCAGAATTGCCTCCAGGATGTATGTTGCCTCCAAATGCCAAGATCAAGGCGATCAACGAACGGTGGCTTGGCATTCTTGGGGAAGAGGGTGAACAGCCAGAGGTCTTGGTGCATATTTTTACGAGAGACATAGGTAGAAATAGGGATGAGATCCTGGAGGCAGATTTTAGGGAACTTGCAGAGAGATTAAAAGCAGCACCTCGAGGGTAGTAATCTCCAGATTACTCCCGATGCCATGTGCTAATGTGTAAAGTAATAGAAGGGTGGATGCGTGTCTGGACCGTTGGTGCTGGAGGGAGGGCTTTGGTTTCCTGAGGCATTGGGACTGTTTCTGCGGAGGCAGGACCTGCAAAAATCGGACGGATTGCCCCTCAACAGAGCTGGGACCAATATCCACGCCGGGAGCTTGCTAATGCTACTGGACAGGGTTTATACTAGCTTGGCAGTGGGATGAGACACCGAGAATGGAGTCAGTGGAGAGGGAGGAAAAACTTGATTTGGAAAACAAAAACGTAGAAGGTCAATTAGAGGACAGAGAAAACAAAAGTGAGATTGCAGTCAACAAGGATGTCTGCCTGTATCAAATGGTATATACTTCAAAGGAAGGAGTATAGCGAATAATGCAGATGAGCTGAGAGCACAGGAAGACACTTGATGTACGATATTATAGCTAGTACAGAGACATGGCTAAAATAGTGGCCGGCATGACAGGTCAACATTCCTGGTTACAGGAATTTGAGAGGGGATAGAGAGGGAAGAAAAACAGAAGGCGGTTCGTGGTACAGATTAATTAAACTACTCCGTCTATGAGGAGGGATGATATGTTGGAGGGAACATCCAAAGAGGGATGTGGGTCGAAATGAAAAACAAAACAGGGGCAATCACACTGCTGTGAGCATAATCTACACGCTGCAAACAGTGAGTGGGAGATCGAAGAGCAAATATGTAGGCAGATTTCTGAGAAGTGTAAAATCTATAGGGCTGTAATAGTAGCGGATTACAACTATCATAATATTAACTGGCATAAAATTTGTGTGAAGTGCATAGAGCGTGCTGAATTCCTAAAATGCTTTCAAGAGTTAATTTTCAGCCTGCACGTAGTGAAATCAACTCGGGAGGCGGATGTTCTCGATTGAGTTATAGGGAATGAAGCTCAGCATCAGGAATGGGTATCAATGGGAGGGCATTCAGGCGCCACTGACCATAATTCTTTTAGATTTAATGTAGTTATGAAAAAGGACAATGATAGACCAGGAAAGAAAGTTCAAATTCGGGAACAGCCAAATTTGCTAAGCTGAGAGTTGATTTGGCAACAATGGACTGGAAACAGCGACATGAAGGAAAATGCGTGTCTGAGCAGTGGGAATACTTCATGGAGGAGATCTGGAGGGTTCAAACACCTTTGTGCCGTTAAAGATAATGGTTGGGACGAGCACATCCGATGTCGCCTGGATACCCAGGGCATATAAGGACGAATCAAGAAAAAAATTGAGTCTTATGCCTATAAACCCCCCTATAAACCCCCCTAGACCCTATAAACCCCACTATCAAACTGATTCCCGGGATGGCAGGACTGACATATGAAGAAAGACTGGATCAACTGGGCTTATATTCACTGGAACTTCGAAGAATGAGAGGGGATTTTCATGGAAACATATAAAATTCTGAGGGGATTGGACAGGTTAGAGGCAGGAAGAATGGTCCCGATGTTGGGGAAGTCCAGAACCAGGGTCACACAGTCTAAGGATAAGGGGTAAGCCATTTAGGACTGAGATGAGGAGAAACTTCTTCACTCAGAGAATTGTGAACCTGTGGAATTCCCTACCGCAGAGAGTTGTTGAGGCCAGTTCGTTGAATATATTCAAAAGGGAGTTAGATGTGGCCCTTACGGCTGAAGGGATCAAGGGGTATGCAGAGAAAGCAGGAATGGGGTACTGAAGTTGCAGGATCAGCCATGATCATATTGAATGGCGGTGCAGGCTCGAAGGGCAGAATGGCCTGCTCCTGCACCTATTTTCTATGTTTCTCTGTTTCGATGATTCCAGGGTCTAAATGTGCAAAATTTCTGGAGGAGTACAGAAATATAGAAACATAGAAAATAGGTGCAGGAGTAGGCCATTCGGCCCTTCCAGCCTGCACAACCATCCAATATAATCATGGCTGATCATTTTTGCCACTTTAGTACTCCATTCCTGCTTTTTCTCCAATATCCTTCATCCGTTTAGCCGTAAAGGCCACATCTCACACCATTTTGTATATATCTAGCGAATTGGCCTCAACAACTTTCAGTGGTACAGAATTCCACAGGTTCACAATTCTCTGAGTGAAGAAATTTCGACACATCTCGGTTCTAAGTGGCTTAACCCTTACCCTTAGATTGTGACCCGTGGTTCTGCATTTGCCCAAAATCGGGAACATTCTTCCTGCAACTAAACTGCCCAATCAGATCAGAATTTTATATATTACAATGAGATCCCAACTCATTCTTCAAATTACAGTGATTTTAAGCCTAGTCGATCCAGTCTTTCCTCTTATAGCAGTCCTGCCATCCGGGGAAACAGTCTGGTGAACTTTCGCTGCACTCCCGCAATAGCAAGAATGTCCTTCTTCAGATTAGGATATCTAAACTGTACACCACATTCAAGGTGCGGCCTCACCAAGGCCCTGTACAACGGTAGTGAGAACTCCCAGCTCCGATACTCAAATCCACGGGCTATGAAGATTAACATGACATTCGCCTTCTTCACCGCCTACTGTAACCGCATGCCAACTTTCAATGACTGATGTACCATGACACCCAGGTCTCGTTGCACTTCCCCTTTACCTAATCCTTTACCATTCAAACAAAATTCTCTCTTCCTGTTTTTGCCACCAAAGTGGGAAACGTCACATTTATTTTCGTTATACCGCATCTGCCATGTATTTGCCCACTCACGTAATTTGTCGAATCACTCTGCAGCCTCTTATCATCCGTCTCACAGCTCACACTGCCACCCAGCTTAATGTCATCTGGAAACTTAGAGATATTACATGCAATTCCTTCGTCTAAATCATTCATGTATATTTTTAAAAACTGTGGCCGCAACATTGAACCTTGCGGTACCCGACTAGCCACAGCCTGCCATTCTGAAAAGGAGCCATTTATTCCTAATCTTTGCGTCCTATCTGCCAACCAATTATGTTCCACGTCAAGACATTACTCCCAATACCATGTGCTTTAATTTCGCACACTAATCTCTTGTGTAGGATCTTATTCACAATCCAAATACACAGCATCCACTGGTTCTCCTTTGGCCACTGTAACTTTTAAATCGGCAAAAAATTCTCGAAGATTTGTAATGCTTCATATCCCTTTCATAAATGCATGCTGACTTGGACCTATCCTGTCACTGCCTTTTAAACGCGCTGCCATTACATCTTGAATAATTCATTCCAGAATTTTTCCCACTACCAATGTCAGGCTTACTGGTCTATAAATCGCTGTTTTCTCTCTCCCTTCTTTTTAAAAATGTGGGCTTACATTAGCTGCCATCCAATGCATGGGAACTGATCCAGAGACTAGAGAAGCAAAGCATTTGTTCAATTGGTCTGCCATTTCGTTTGTCGCCATTATTAATTCACCTGATTCTGAAAAACAGTGACCTACACTGATCATTTTCTCTTCACAGAGGTTTTTGTAGTCAGTTTTCTGTTCTCTGCTAATTTTATCCTTTTTCCTCCTCTGCTGAATTCTAAGGGTCTACCAGTCCTCAGGTTTGCTGTTTTTCTGGCCAATTTATATGCCTCTTCCTTGGATTTAATACTATCTCTAATGTCTCTAGTTTGCCACGATTGAACCACCTTCCACATTTTATCTGTATGCCAGACAGGGCTGTACAATTTTTGAAGTTCATTCTAGTGTTGTTTAAATGTCTGCCATTGCTATTCCTACATCAACACTTTAAGTAACATTCGCCAGTCTATCCTACCAATTCACGTCTCATACCATTCGAAGTTACCTTTCTTTAAGTTCAGCACTCTAGTCTCTGAATTAACTGTGTCACTCTCCATCTTAATGAAGAAATCTACCATATTATGATCACTCTTCCCCAAATGGCAGCGCACAATAAAATTGCGAATTAATCATCTCTCATAACACAACACACAGTCTAGGATGGCCAGCTCTCGAGTTGTTTCCTCGATGTATTGTTCTAGAAAACCATCTCTTATACACCCCAGCCTATCCTCCTCCAACGTATTGCTACCAGTTCGGTTAGCCCAATCTATATGCAGATTAAAGTCACCCATGATAACTACTGTACCGTTATTGCACGCATCCCTAATTTCCTCTTGATTCCATCCCCAATCTCACTACTACTGGTTGGTTATGTTTTCCGTAGCTGTAACCATACAGATTCAACATTATCAATGCTAATTTACTTCCTTACAATTGCATCAGTCACCTTTTTAACCAGCAACGCAACCCCACCTCCTTTTACTTTCTGTCTATCCTTGCTGAATATTGAATACCCCTTGATTTTGAGTTCCCCGCCTTGGTCACGCTGGAGCCATATCTTCATAATCCAAAATACATCATGTCCATTAACAGCTATCTGTGCAGTTAGTTCATCCATCGTATTACGAATGCTCCTCGCATTGAGACACAGAGCCTTCAGGCTTGTATATTTAACAATCTTTGTCCTTTTAAAATTGTGTTGTCATGTGGCACTTTTTGATTTTGCCAGTGATTTCTCTGCCCTGCACTTTTCCTTATCTCCTTTCTACCTTTACTTCTGCCACTATTTTACTTCCCTCTGTCTCCCTGCATAGATTTTCACCCTCCTACATATTAGTTTAAACCCTACCGAGCTGCACTAACAAACACACCACCTTAGACATTGGTTCTGTTGCTGCCCAGATGCAGAACGTCCGGTTTGTACTGGTCCCACTTTCCCCCAAAACGGTTGCAATGGCCCAGGAATTGGAATCCTCCCTCTTTCACCATTCCTCAAGCCACGTATTCGTTGTAACTATCCTGCTATTTCGAGTCTGATTAAACCGTGGCATTGTAGTAATCCTGAGAACAATCTTTGAGGACCTATATTTTAATTGAAACACCTGGACTCCCTAAATTCAGCTTGTCGGACCTCATTCAGGTTTTTACCTATATCGTTGGTACCTGTATGTCCCACGACAACTGGCTGTTCACCCTACCTCTGCAGAATGCTGTGCAGCTGCTCCGAGACATCCTTAACACTTGCACAAGGGAGGCAACATACCATCCTGCTGTCTCGATTGCCTTCGTAGAAGCGCCTATCGCTTCCTCCTACAATAGAATTCCCAACCGCTAAAGCTCTCCCACTCTTTTTCCTGCTCTCTTCTGCAGCACAGCCATCCATGGTGTCATGAATTTATCTGCTGCTGCCTTCCCCAAATGGGTCATTTCCTCCAACATTACCCAACACGGTATATCTATTTTGGAGGGGATGACCGCAGGGGACCCCTGGACTACCTTCCTTCCACTGCTCTGCCTGATGGTCACCCAATCCCTATCTGCCTATGTAACCTTTACCTGCGGTGTGACCAACGCACTAAACGTGCTATTCACGACACTTTGGAAGCTCCAAAGTGAGTCAATGCGGAACTCCAGTGCCATAATCCAGTCTTTCAGGAGCTGCCGAATGGACACACTTCCAGCACACATAGTAGGCAGGGACATTGGAAGCGTCCCTGCTTTCCTGCATTACACATGAGAAGCACGACACGCGTCTGGACTCTCTTGCCATGATGTAATCCTTAAATTAACTTAATTTGGCAAAATTGCCAAAATGTTACCTCCAAATATGAAAAGAAAACGAAAATGTTTAAATAATCACCAATCCACTAGCCAATCACTTACCCTCTAAGTTGTGACGTCAAACTTCGATTTCTTATTACTTCTTTGTTTACTTCTGTCCCTGCACCAGCACCTGTTCCCGAACTGCCGCTCCCGAACTGCTGATGGCCTTTTAAAATCCTCGTCCTCGAACTCCCGCTGCACCCGACTGCTGCTCCGACTGCCCAAACTTCAGGCCTTTTATAGGCCACGATCCTCGACCTCACGCTGCTCCCGATTACTGCGTGCAGGGGTGAAATTAAAAAGGATATTAGCTCAGTAAAGGAAGAGCATGGAATCTTCTTGGCAAGTAAAATCAAGGAAAACTCAAAGATTATTTATAAATATATTAAGAGCAGAATTACAACGAAGAAAAGTGGGGCCAATTAGAGAACATGAAGGTGATCTGTGTTTGGAGACGGAAGATGTGGGCATGGTTTTTCTTGAATGCTTTGCGTCTCTATTCACAAAGAAGCGGGGCGATGCAGACACTGCTATCGGCGGGGGCGGGGTGGGCGGGGGGAGACGTTTGAAAAAATAGATTAATAAAAATTGTGAGAGAAAAGGTATTAACTTGTTGAGCACAATTTCACGTGGATAATTCCCTTGGCCCGGATGTAATGTATCCCAGGCAATTAAGTGAAGCAAGAGAGGAAAGAGCAGAGGCTTTGACCATGATTTTCCTGTTCTCTCGGCTTTGCTTTCAGAGGACTGGAGGACTGCTAATGTGGTACCAATATTTAAGAAGCGAATAAGGGAAACGCTGAAAATTGGAGGCCAGTCAGCCTAAACTCGGCGGTTACAACCGTATTGGAAACAATTCTGAAAGACAGGTTAAATCATAATTGATAGAGGCATGGATTAATCAAGGACAATCAGCACGGATTTGTTAAGTGAAGGTCGTGTCTGACTAAACTGATTGAATTTTGTGAGGATTTAACAAGCAGGGTCGATGATGGCAGTGACTTTGGTATATTGTATTTGGATTTCCCCAAGGCTTTTGATAAGGCTCCACATAGCAGAGTGGTCTCGAATGTATAAACCTATGGGAACCAGTGCGAAGTGGCAAGTTGGATACAAAATGACTCAAAGGCAGGAATCAGTAATGGTTGATGTGTGTTTTTGTGACTGGAAAGCTGATTCCAGTGGGATTCCACAGGGCTCAGTACTAGGTCACTTGATTTTTGTGCAATACGTCAATGATCTCGACCTGAATATAGGGGGTATGATTAACAAGTGTGCAGATGGCACGAACTTCGGCTGTGTGTTCGACAACGAACAAGAAAGCTATAGACTGCAGGAAGATATCTGTCAACTAATGAGGGGGAAAAATTAACAGATGGAGTATAATGTTGGAACATGTGAGGTCATGCACTATGGCAAAAAAAAATCAGAGTGCAAGTAAATGTTTTAATGGAGAAAAAATCGAAATTGGCGCAGTAGAGCGGAACCAGGGGGTACTTGTACATGAAACACAAAACGATAATATGCAGGTACAGCAATTGATCAGGAAGGTCAATGGTATCTTGGCCTTTAATGCAAAGGGGCTGGAGTATAAAAGCAGGGGATTTTAATAAAGCTAGATAAAATATTCGTGAGGCCACACCTGGAATGCTGTGTGCAGTTTTAATTTCCATATTTACGAAAGGACATACTTGCTTTGGAGGCAGTTCAGTGAAGGTTCACTAGGTTGAGTCCGTGGACGACGGGGTTGAATTATGAGGAAAGTTTGACTAGGTTGGGTCTCTACTCATTGGAATTCATACGAATGTGAGGTGATCTTATCGAAACGTAAAGGATTATGATGGGGCTGGACAAGGTGGATGCAGAGAGGATGTTTCAACTGATGGGGGAGACTAGCACTTGATGGCACTATCTTTGCATAAGGGGCCGCACATTTAAATCAGAGATGAGGAGAAATTTCATCTCTCAGAAGGTTGGAAATCTGTGGAATTCGCTGCGTCGGAGAGCTGTGGAAGCGGTGACATTGAATATATTTAAAAGAGAAATAGACAGCTTCTGAAAAAACAAGAGGAGAAGTGGTCATGGGGAGTGGGCTGGCTACTGGTGCTGAGTTCATGATGAGGCAAGCCATGAACGTATTGATTGGAGGAGCAGGCTCGAAGGGCCGTATGGCCGAATTCTGTTCCTATTTCTTCTTTTCTTAAGTTCTTATAACAGTGGCAAATGGAATGTAGTCTGGAGATGTGTGTATTAATGCATTTGTGGAGAGCTAACAAGTAACACAATACACCTTAAAATGTAGGAAACTGAGAAGTGTTGAGGAACAAAGGGATCTTGGAGTGCAGGTACACAGATCCCTGAATGAATCAGGCAATGTAGTAAGGTGGTTAGGAAGGTAAACGGAATGCTTGACTTTATTAGCCGAGGCCGAGAATAAAATAACAGGGGGTTATGCTTGAACTGTCTAAAGCAATGGTTGGTCACAGATGGAGTACTGCCCATAGTTCTGGTCACCGCAATACAGGCAATATGTGATTGCTCTGGAAAGGGTTACAGACGAAATTTACGAGGATGTTGCCGGGAGTAGAGAATCTTAGGTATCTGGAGACACTGGATAGACTGGATTTGTTTTCCTTGGAACAGATGAGGCTGTGGATGCCTCATGGAGCTATACAAAATTATGAGGGGGCTGGACATATTGGATAAAAAGTACCTATTTCCCTGAGCAGTTTGGTCAACAAGCAGGGATGATACATTTTAAGTAATTGTTAGAAGATTTAGAGAGGATGTCAGGGGAAATTTCTTCACCCAGAGGGCTGTGTTGGTTTATGCCTCAGTTCCTGAAACGGCGTTAGAGGCAGAAACATTCAACACGTTAAAAAATGCATTTGAAGCGCTGCAAACTGCAGGGCTATGGACTCAGAGACGGAAACTGGGATTAGGCTGGATCGCCTCTTGTTGGCTGGCACGGACACGATGGGCCAGAGTGGCCTCCTTCCCTGCTGTAAATATTGAAGATGCTTCCATTCTACGTACGTGGAGCCTGGACACTATTATTATTTCATTGTTTTAAGCTTTTCAGCATTTAGAAAGTAGGCTATGCACAATTTTCTATTCCAAAATAGATGACCTTACAGTTGCCAACATTGAAAGCTTTTTGCAACAGTTTTGCTGACTCACTTAATCAATCAATGCATTTTTGTAATTGTATGCACTGACCACAATTCCATCAATCTTTGTGTCAGCGGCAACTTTTGATGTTTTTCTTTCTATCACATAATTTACTTCGCTAATCAATAGGGAATAGTTCAGGACCCAACTAAGATCCTGTAGGTCACCATTAGTCACATCCTGCCATTTGGAAAATCTTCCCATTGTCACCGTCTCCGTCTGCTCGGCCAATTTCCTAACAAACTCAATAATTTGCCTTCATTTCCATGGGATTCAATCTTAGTTAACAGTCAATTATAACGGACATAATCAAGTGACTTCCAGAAGTTCACATAAATAACATCCATTGACATTCCCCTATCCACTACCGAACACAACTCTTTAAAAAAATCTTCAGCTTTGTCAGGCTTGATCTACATTTTTCAAATGCACGCTGGATCTCTCTGATCAGCTAACATTGTTCAAGGTGTTCAGTCACCCCATCCTTATTTCTGGGCAATTTCCCGATACGAGGTGTTCCAAACATTTCCTGGTTTCACTTGCTCAACATTGCAAAATAACCGAGAGACCTGCGCATTTTTTACATCAAAATAAACATTTATTCATTGAGAGAATTGACAAAGTTTACAGTTAGAGCATTTTCAATGTGCTCGCTTAATTTATTTAAATCACTTGGAAAGAAACCATCTGGTCCTGCGGATCTGTTGCTCCATAGTGCCACGAGTTTCTACATTACAGCTATTTTGCTCTGTCAATTAGATTGAGTCCCTAGTTCATTACAGGATTGCTTGTAACTTCCGACATGCTATCCTCTTACTCTACTGCAAACGCTGAAGCAAAGTCGTTGTTCAACATGTCGGCCATCTTAAATGATCATTGACATAACACCGTTATCAATTTTCGAAATGCCAACATTGCTCACGAGCAGCCTCTTTTTCCCATTATCATTGTTGTAATAACGTATTTGTTTAAATTGGTAAATAGTGAGTAAACAATATAGGTAGTGTTATTTTATCAGGCTGAATGTGAACATACTTTTCTTATTTAATAATTTAAACTTTTAAGTTAAAACTGAAAGTCAGTGGCAGTTAACATTTAACAGACAATCACCTGTAATTAGGCTGAGGTTCGGGAGTTAGTTATTGTGCAAGCTGATGACAGACTAGTTGTAACTCGCATCGTTTTTGCAGGTAAATATAGAAGGGATATCTGCCAGACACTGAGCTACGTGCGCAGAGCATTGAACATTTTCGAAACGGTGTGGCATGCTCCACAATAAGGTAACATAAACTTGGTTAGACAGGAAAGTCGGTGCAACAAAACCAACTATTATATATATATCATCATCATCATCGGCAGTCCCTCGGAATCGTGGAATACTTGCTTACGCTCCTGAGGTGAGTTATTTGGTGCAGAACCGTCCAATATGAGACACAGACTCTGTCGCAGGTGGGAGCTTCACACTTCGAGGGAAGCGTTGGGTGGCATTGGTTTGCCTCACGCTCCTTCCACTGCCTGCGGTTGACGTCTGCAGGCTCTCGGCATTGAGCTTCGAAGAGCTCAACGTCCTCGTGGATGCATTTTCTCCACCTAGGGCGGTCTTCCGCCAGGCACTCCCATATGTCAGTGGTGAAGTCGTACTTTAGCAGGGAGGAATCGAGCGTGTGCCTCTACCGGTTGTGCTGCCCACCTTTAGTTCATTTACCACGAAGAAACTCCATATAGAGTATTTGCTTGGGGCGTCTCGTGGCTGGCATGCGAACTATGTGGCCTGGAGCGAAGCTGATCGAGTGTGGCCAGTGCTTCAATCCTGGGGATGTTAGCCTGGATGAGGATACTGATGTTGTTAGCCTGGACAGTTATCAAGACGATATATATATATACAGCACCTTTAACGTCGCAAAACATTCCAAGGCGCTTCGCACCAGTGCTGTAAAAAACATTTCAAAGCTGAACCATCTAAGGAGAAATTAGTTCACCTGAACAAGACTTGGCAGTGGAGGTACGTTTGGATGAGTGGTTTAAAGGAGGAAAGAGAGATTAAGAGGCAGTGAGGTTTGGGAAGCACTCCAGTATTCAGGGCCATGCCTGCTGAAGGCTAGGCCATCAATAGTTGAGCAATTAAAATCAGGATGCGCAAGAGGCCAGAATTAGAGGAGCTCAAATAGCTCGGGATGTGCAGCGGTGATGTGGGACTGCAGCAGATTACAGAAATAGTGAGGGGCAATGCGATGGAAGGATTAGAAAAAAATGAGAATATTAAAATTGAGGCGTTGCTTGATCGTGGGGCAATTTATGTCAGGGAGAACACTGGTGATGAATGAACCGAACGTGGTGCGGGTGAGAACACGGGCAGCAGACTTCTGGATGACCTCAAGCTTATGTAGGGTAGGACGTGGGAGGTCAACAAGAGTGCTTTGTAGCAGTCAAGTCCAGAAGTAAATAAAGCATGGATGAGGGTTTCATTAGCAGATGAGTTGAGGCAGGGATGAATTTGGCGATGGAAATTTCAAAGTTGGTGTCCAATAGGGCACCAAAGTTGCAAACAATCTGGTTGAGCCTCAGCTGGATGTAAAGGAGAGGAATGCAGTCGGTAGAATATATGGATAGCAGTCTTTTGGCACTGATCCTTCCCTAATGATGTTATATATGTGTAATAGTGCTTGTGGTATCCCGTCGATAACTTGATTCAGTACGCACCTTTTATAAAGTGATTCGTTTATAAATTATTTGCACCTTTTTGTCTTCACTGTCTTTGGGTTGCAGTGGATCTGACAATCAGGTACTGCGCATAACTGACGTCCGATTTAATACCGCCAAATTTGCGCCACAGCCCGTGATTTATTTTCATCCTAAATTATACCAGTTTTCATGTTTACATGTTTAGAAATGAAGGACGCTTAGCAGGTGAAATATTTAATGTTTGAAACTACAACGCGCCTGACACCGTGTTAAATTAGTTAACGTTAGTGAATGAGCACCAGGAGCCAAATACAGCCAGTTTGGTATGTGCAAAAAATGTTTGTAAGAAGAACGTGCGATTTCCACAGTTGCAAGTAGGTGCAAGACTTGAGATACAGCTAGGGGCTTAGGACTAATGGGCTACGAGAATGAACAGGACTGCGTCCAAAAGCCTGGCGCAGGTGAAAATGGTTGAATATCCCTCTATGTAAATCTATGCGACTACAGTCTGAATGTGCATAAGCATGTATCAATTTTTTCTTTTACAATGCAAAGGTGACGGTGTTGAACATCTATGAATCCATATCCACCTAATTAGGTGCAAATGTAAGTTGTGAGCAGGATGCAACGAGGTATCAAGTGGACTTAGAAAGACTAGCCGAATTGGCAACAACTTGGTAAATGGAAGGTAACATGAAGACATCTATGTTTCCTCTTTGGTAGGAAAAATAAAAAAGCAGAGTATATTTGAAATGGTGAGAGAAATGCGAAAATGGTGGTGTCCAGAGGAACCTGGGTGTTCTTGTACACGAAGCGCTGTTCGTTAACATACAAGTACAGAAAGCTATTAAGAAAGCAAATGGTGTGTTGGCCTTAAATTCAAGTGGATTTGAGAAGGATAACATTGCTATAGAGGAGGTGCAAGGAAGCTTCGCCAGCCTAGTCCTGGGATGGGGTCAGTTGTCCAATGATGAGTAATTGAGTAGACTAGTGCTATATTCTCTAGATTTTAGAAGAAAGGGAGCAGATATCATTGAATATACAAAATTCGTAAAGGGAAAATGTCAGGAGGCCGTACCCTCTGGCTGGGGTGTCCAGAACCAAGGGACATAGTCTCAAAATGAAGGCATGGCCAGTTAGGACAGAAATGAGAACGAACTTGTTCATTCAGAAAGTGATGAATCTTTGGAATTCTGTCCCCCAGATGAGAATGGACGCTCCTTCTTTGAGTATATTCGCGGTGGATGTTGGTCGATTATTGAATCTTAGGCGAATCATGGGATATGATGACAGTGCTGCAAACAAGAGTTGAGGTAGAAGATCACCCATTACTTTCTTTTATTGCAGAGCAGGCTGGAGGGGGCCGAATGGCCTATTCTGTTCCTAATTATTATCATGTTCTTATTCACTTCTCACGTTTAAAAATGGGGATGCCAGCAAGAGACACGGCGAATATCATAAGCTTGTGAATTCTTTTTTTGAAAACAAAAATATTTGGAAAAGCCGAGTTCTTCTTTGATACTTTGTATGACAAGATATGAATTGACATATCTATTTGCATTGCAAACTTCCACGGTACTGACTTTGCATGTCTCGAGTCTATGCACAATGTTTTGAGTGCAAATTCTGGAAGAGTTAATACAGAATTGACATAACAGCCCATTTGGCAATTTAAAAGCATCATATAAATAAGAATTCTCCTGTAACACAACACTGGTGTTTCGGGAAAACAGTTGTATTTTTATTTATTGTGAATAAATAGGAAACAATATGTTATCGTATGTGTCTGAATACTCATAAAGCTATTTGTATTGCTCAATAAAAGTAGAACATTAAGTGGTTAATGAATCTAGTTGTTCGAGCCAATGTAACTAACATAACGTGTGGCACATTCCCGCGAATTAGCTGCATGGAAGTTCTCTCGTATATCAGTCAATTTCCTTTGAACTAATCTTAATATTTGATCATTTGCAGCCTTCTGATTAGCAGCACAGATATCGCTGTTTCTCGCGGAAAATGGGATATCCACTGATATATCGAATCGAACGAATCTACTACCCTATGCTTGCAGTCTTTGGTGTCACCGGTAAGATATTACATCCAGTTAGTCATATTGTAACGCCCTATGTGAGGATTACTGTTCCTGTAGGGTGGCCAGCCCAGCGACACCTTTGTTCCAAATTCTTTTCCGTACAGCTTACATTGAACTGGATCATCGAAATGTACAGGCCAATAAATCCATCTCGGGCAGTGGTTCAAAACAGGTGGTCGAGGATCGGGTGCCCGCTGGTGGCAGCATCAGCTATTCGGTCCCACGTGCAGTGAAAGTTACTGAATGACCGGCGCTGTCTATAACGGGTGCACGATCCGTTACCACCCATTTTGCGAATCGCCCCAGAGCCATTTCTAGAATCAAATGCACTTCTTTGTCGAAAGGTTAACGTTTGTTGAGTATTTGGCAGAAGCAATATTGCCGAATTAGCCTAATCTCATGTGCATTGTGGAATTTTCCATCTCAAATAGACATGGACATCTGATCAGAAATAGTACAGAAACGCTTTGGGACATGTTGGTTTACTGTAATGATTCTAATTATGTTGTACATGCGAGGACGATTGGGGACAAGGGGGTAGCAATTAACATTGCAGCAGAAAGTAGGTTCCAGGTTCCTAACTCATAAGGTTCACTTTGTTCATCAGTTAATTTGTCTCTGCATAAAAGTGCGATGTTACATATATTCGCTATAGTCGCATCCTGCTCTTCACTTGCTCAGTTAAAGTCTTTGAAGGTGAAATTGTCACCAATATTCAAGTTGCACTGAATCGTATCACAATGATACAAATCTGATTCTAGAACTTGATGGAAGATTAACCTCATAGACCCCATTCCAGTTGTGTTCACATATTTCTTCATTAACATGACAGCTTGTTATATAATTAATTGTGTTGCCCCCGGGCTGTAAAATCCACTCACTTGTTCCTGCCCTGAGGTACCATGGAACGACTGAGTCGCCCTGCTGCGAGTACTGCGTGGAATATGTGGTATTGGCCTGGAATTTGTGGTGACTAAGATGGCGAACTAAAATCGTCCACAGTTATTAGCCCTTTCAACCTGACCACTTGATCATGATTAAGGGCCTATGCATCAAACAAGAAAATCCTGAATTTGTAGTCACATATTCACTATTTGACACAGGCATTGCTGAGCCCCGCCCCTTCTCCACCTCCATTAGCCTGGTTTCAATGTAAGCAGGGAAAGTCCAACTAACCAAAACTTGTCTTTTCTGTCTAATCTCGCTGTTAAACGAAAGATTACCATATAGCCTTGTTGCAATAAGGTAACTGGGGTGTAATCGCCTATTGCCAGCTAAAGAAAAGTTATGCTCTTGGAAAATTAATTTGGATTTGAAGCGTGATCAAAGTTTTGCATAACAATGAAAATAACAATTATTATTCAACTTAAAAATATATATTTTTTAAATTATTGCTAGTATTTATATCAGTTTTACCTTGTCCCATGCGAGAACCTCAATATTTATTCTGCTGCCAACAACATTTTTAAACAGTCTGAATAAAAGCAAAATCGCCACATCCTGTTTGCTGGTCGGTGAGAATTATGGATTTTGATTGTCTGCGCAGACAGATTGTTGATGTCACGACAGTTCTCATTTGGGTGTTCCCAGCATTCTGCACTGCTCTGAATTGCACGTCATCAGAGAGATCGCAAGATGGTTTTGTGCAGCTGTCTTCGGGACCAACAATGATTGCCTTTGCTTCGGTGTTGACTGTATATTCCAGACCAATTCTTTACCTGAAGAAGAAATAGTGCAGTTCAACCATATAGATGCACGTAAAGTTAGCAACCAACACAAAACTCCACGAAAATAATGTTATTTAAGTTAATTGAGCTGGAAAAGCGATAGGTTAGCGCCTCCTGTCAGGAAGCTAATTGTTTAGTGATTGGTTGCGGTGAATGCAGCAACACCCGCAAACCTCGGTGCCGAATTAGCACTTGCGCTAACTCATCGTACCTGTGCCTCTGGTAATTCGAAGATTGTGATGTCATAAAGTGCGCAGTGCTCCATTAGTGCCCTGGATAGAACATTGACTCGCGCACCCTGCAGTATCAATGCACTCCGAAGTTGACAGCGAGAGGATGCGTTACAAATCCGGCTGGCCAATTGGCGAGCAGTAATTAAAGGATCTGCTGTTCAGCTCAACTACACTTTATTATTTGCACTCGTCTGGTGCCTGTGCAAAGCTTTTCCTGTCTCAGTCGTGCAAGGTGTCCAAGCCCTTCACTTTGTAGAAGTGTTCACGACGATAATGTGAGTCATGCCGGTCGCCTTCAAAACAGAGCTGGCGGACAACTAGCTGATGCAACATCATTGGGCTTTCCATTATGCGTTGGACACAGCTTCACATGCCGTTAGCACTGTGCTCGTCATGGTTTAGTGTTCTTTGCTGCCTCCCCTCTCTCGCACGTTATAACCCTAAGAGAAGATTGGTGCTTGAATTTGCACTCTACTTTCCACTTGGTCTGCCAAAACTAAATACCGCTTAGAGCGATTGATTTGCGTCGAGTACAAATTTTTCCACTTTTTAATATTTAACGCCCAACTGCGGCATTACCGAATTTCTAGAGGATTAATAACTCCGCAGATTTGTATATTGGGCCTTGCACATGATTATTGCTACGGGGCTGAAATGCAAATTCGACTGCCGTGGAAATCAGATGATGCGGATCAGAAACCCGATATTCGCACGGCTGATCTTCCTTTTTATTTGTACTGCTATTATTTCACTTTTAACGTGACATCTCAACTCATAATTTCATGATAATATTTTATTTCCTTTTTGATATAATGTCTTAAATCAATAGTTGATATTTCCATAATTTCATCATTTTATGTTCTAATTATTTTAAGTACCTGTTGCTTTTATATTTCTATTTCATTGCAATCTCTCAAGTCAATATGCTACTTCTGTTTTACTGTGTGTTTTACTTTAATGAATGAATCCCTGAATTTACTGCATATATTTGTGATATTTATTGTACTTTCCAAAACCATTACAGGTATTCGTGTTTCAGTTGTCTCCTTACTGTGAGCTGCTAAATCTTTCTTGGATTTATTTATTTTAGTGTTCTTCACTGTCCTCTCAATTCAATGACGTTTGAATACACCTCATATAAACCCTCTTATCGTCAACGATCTGAGTTGGGTCTGCAGTCCAGACTTTATCTCCTCTCCTGTACATGAACGTGCACGCCCGACTGATATTTTGCAGCACTTTATCCTGGATTCTTCCTAATTTGCACTTTTTAAACTTCCCGGTATATAATCTCACAATTCCACGTTATCTCTCTTGCTTTTAACATAACTCCTTATCTCAAATTAGCATTTGTTACAGCTGTTTTATTTCACACTGTACATGCAACTTCCAAAATCATTATCATTATATTCCGAGCATAAATATTCAATTTGTCATTGATTGTCTACAGTTGACTCTTACGTTATGTTCATCACTGAATCCCCTCTTGCATTGTGATACTTTATATCTTCCATTTAGAGTAATCTCATAAACCTTAATGATTGTCCGACTGTTAAAGGAGTTGCCTTTCTTGAAACCTGGCGATTCGTTATTCAATTATATTGTGTCATTTCATCCGCCAACAAGATTATTTTAGAGGTCATTACTGATTTGTGGTTTTACTTTAATTCACAAAGCTAGTCATGGAAAAAATATTGTATAAGCCACTCAAATTATTATGGCTCTCTAAATTTTATTGCATAGCTCATCACTGTGAACTTTCCATTCTTTACATGTTTTATTTATTTTTAATATTTCAATCCATTTGAATCCAACCTTTCTTAGTCTCCAATGAATTTCACCATGCTCTTCTATGCGGCTCATTGAAAAATGCATTATATAAATTTCTCTATTTTGTGGTTGTCCAAATTTGCTATTATTTTCATAATATGAAACATGCGTGGGCTACGAGCGAAATAGTCATTTACCAACGGCACAGACCAAAAACCTAGCAGCAATTGACACGTGATTGTGGTAAACAGAACATATTGGCAGAGTCTAAACTAAATTTTGTATTCCTATTTCTTCAAGTTAACATGGTGGCGATTGTGATACTCTCCCGCGGAAAGTGTGGTCTCTCCAAATGCATCACTCGCTATCTGGTGGGAATGGCAGCGGCCGATCTATTTGTTGTTGTCACTGATGTAATTCTGAATCGCATTAATATTATGTATTTTCCTGTTAATTTCTTGTCCATCACTCCTGTATGCTCTGTGTTGGTTTTGTTGTGCATTGCATCCATTGATTGTTCGGTATGGTTTACGGTTGCTTTCACCTTTGATCGCTTTATAGCCATTTGCTGTCAGAAGCTCAGAACGAAATATTGCACGCAGAGAACTGCGACTGTGGTTTTAGGAGCCGTGTGCGTGGATAGCCCTATTAGATGTATCCCCTTTTACTTTACATTCCAGCCTAAAATTATAATTGACCAAGTTCCCTGGTTTTGTTTTTCGAATGAAAGCTTCTATAATTCGCCTTTTTGGAGCGCATATGAGTGGATTGATAGTATTATAACCCCTTTAGTACCGATCTGTTTAATAGTTTCGTTCAATGCACTAACGGTTAAACACATTATAGCGGCAAATAGAATCCGCAGGGGTCTCCGGAACAATGGTCAGGATCAGAATGACCAAAAGATGGAGAACCGGAAAAAATCCATGATATTGCTGTTTACTCTATCTGGTAATTTCATACTTTTGTGGATGATATATGTAGTGTATTCGCTAAATTGGTTAGTGGAAAACTATAATTATATCGACAAATACCTCAATACTCCGCTGTATCGGGTTCAGCAGGTTGGATTCATGCTGCAGCTTCTTTCTGCTTGTACAAACACGTGTATCTATGGATTAACCCAGACTAAATTCAGAGAGGAGTTGAAGAGTGGGATGAAATATCTGTTTACTCTAAATGGAAAATTACTTAAATAAAAGCATCAAAAGCAATATTTTTTCAATCAAGGTCACTTTTATTTTATTTGGAATGGCTGCTTGGGTAAGTAATAGGCCCGAGGATGAATGATGGATATGAGCTTTTTTTAAATTCAAGCACACTGGTGGATTTCAATCGATAGACTTTTCCTCCCACCAACATTACTGCTACCCATTGGTGTTGTCAGAAACCAGCTAATCTGAATATTTATTGATCTACTGCAACATGTGGACAGGAGTTGTGGGTTTACTGAATGTAAACTGGGAGAATTTGACAAGGAAAAAGAGAGAAATAAGTATGTCGACGAAGGAATTGCTGACACAGGAAGCAGATTAATAATATTTTAGTATGCAGGATGTGGCGTGCGTTCGGGCCACCTCCTTCAAGTCGACATGGCACTAGAGTCTCAAAACTCATTTAATCAGCTGATTAAATTGCCAAGGCAGATCGTGATGTAGCACTCTGTCAGGAGCGCTCTAGGGCCCCACTTTACTAACTGAAGTTCCGCCTTATGACAGAGGACCTGAAATGTGTATGTAATCGTGCCTGGTCCCGATACATGAATTGGCGTCTTCACTTCGAACACTGAGCTGCGTAGCTTCAGTCTCAGTGGAATCCCCACATCAAGCGGGACTCCAGAAAAGGCAACGTTGGTTTGGGCGGATTCTCATCAACAGAGTATCCACAGGCGAATCTCCCTCACACTGGCTGCATTGACACTGCAACATTATCACCATGAAAAAATGCACTAACTCCGTAGGAGCATAGTCCTTACAATACGAAAGTCTATGCATATGGGCTTTCAATATACTCTTCTGCACCCTTTCCCATCAAGAGGATATAATTGAAATCATGTTGATACATTTCATAGACGTCGCTGTTGATGGGTAAGTGGAAGCACCACGGGAGCAGCAGGTTAGATATTCTATTTTGAAAAAATACATGTTGCATACAATGTTTACATCATGGGTAGATTATGAACATTTATCCCCTTAGAATGGAATTTGCTTAATTTATATAACGACTGACAGAACACCCAACATAGGAACAGGGTTAATTTCTTGAGCCTTTCGAGACTGTTCCACCATCCATCATCATAGGCAGTCCCTCGGAATCGAGGAAGACTTGCTTCCACTCTAAACATGAGTTCTTAGGCAACTGATGGCCCCGCCTGCACGCTGAAGTGGATGGAAAAGATTGAATAAGTACAGGGGACATATCCCCGGAGACCTGACCAATATTAATCACGCAACCAGCTTCATTAAAAAAAACTGATGATCTGGTCATTATCATATAGCTGTTTCTGGGAGCTTGCTGTTTGCAAATTAGTTGCCGCGTTTCCTACATTGCATCAGTGAATGCACTTCAAATAACACATTATTGCCTTTAAAGCGCGTTGGGACTTCCTAAGGGCTTGAACGGTGCGCTGTAAATACAAATCTTACTATTTTTCCCCTGAAGTGACATTTTGCTCTACATTTTGTTTTAGAAATAAATCCCCAGCTGATTTAAGGTGGTACCGATGCAAACATGAAACCTCCGTTCAAAGTAACTGTTTAGATTGCCAGCTCAGCGAGCAGGACATGGTCACAAACGCGGGTTAATGGAGGAGAGCAGCGACTGTTAATCTATATATTCATCGCTCTTGGTATATGCAGAAAATCCCCCTTATATCAACAAAACTTTATTTAATCCTGGACACGCAAACTGATCCTTTACTGCCAACTTCACCACTGATCGTATAATCGTAGTGCGATACAACACAGAGGATGACTGTTCGAGCCCATTTTACTTGTGCTGGCTCTTAGAAAAGCTTTCATATTCATCTCATTAAGCTGCCTTTGAACTGTATCCTTTCACATATTTTCCTTGAGTATTTATACAATTACATTTTCAAGGTTACACTACACTTTCATTGCAGTACATTACAGACGATAAGAACTTAATGTGTAAAACCTCACCTTCTCCCCTCTGGTTCTGTTGCTAGTTACCTTAAATCTGTATTGTCCAGTTACCAACTATTTGGCACAGAAAGCAGTTTCTCTATTTTTGCTCAATCGCAGCTATTCGTGATTTTATTCGCTTCTTTTAAATCTCCGACCATCCTTCTCTGATCTGAGGAGGAAAGATCAACTTCTCCCGTCTCGCCACAGAATTGAAATCTCAAATCCCTGGTACACTTCTTGTCAATCTCCGCGGTACCATCTCTTTGTCCATGACATGCTTCCTCAAGTATGACGACCTGCGCTGGACACAAAATTCCATCAGGGTTAAAACAAGTGATTTTTGAAAAGATTTAGCATATCTTACTTGCTTTTATATTCTATCCATTTATTTACAAATTTTACATAACAGCCTTTTGGACTTTTCCCGCCATCTTATAAGACATGTGCATGTCTCCCTGAGCATGCACCCCGTGTAAAATTGGTTTATATTTCGTATAGTTTATTGCTCCTCATCCTGCCTTCTAAAACCGCTCATTTCACACTTTTCTCTGTGACATTTAATTATCCATATGTCTGCCCAATTTTTGAATCCGTGCATGTTCTCCCCCTGTATGTTACTCATCATCACTGGCTGTCCCTCGAGCGAGTTTGACATGGTTCCACACCAAAGGGAAGGAGTTCGCAGATATTTAAATGAAGGTTCCGTTATTCCAGATGTGAAGTCCACGAGTGGAAGATGCCTGTGCGTGGATTCTTTTTATGTCTGCTGACCGTTGCACATCAGCGACGGCACGAGTTTGAGCCGGTGCTTTATTCTTTTGCAAGGGTCAGGCAACTAGCTCTGCCGCACCGACCTCGTACAGCAGGAGTATAAGAGCTGGAGCTCTGTCCCCTGCAAAATAATGGGCTACCCCGACCTGCGGGAGGACACCACTGCAGTCCCGGAGTGTAAGCCTTTCAGTATGTTACTAAGCTCCAATTGTTCTTTGCTGTTATCTGCATTTTTATGTCCTGTATACCGAAGCGTAGGTCATTCATATTACAGTTCGCAAAGTAAGTTTGTGTTGCATTTGAAGTCGACTGTCGCGACTATTTGTTTCCATTTACAGGCCGTCACAAAACAATTATTTCTGTGGATTACAGTGTAATATCTCCCGGGACATTCCTGCCCTCACATGTTGCTTTTACAGACAAGGAGAAGCAAATTACATGGATTGCCAGCTTACAGCTGCAGGGAGCAAATCTGTCACCATCACCATCAGGAATATAGACCACACCAAAGGAGGAAATTATACCTGTCTGCATGAAGCGGATGTGCGGGGAAAGCGGTAACATCAGATCGGAGTTATCTTGCAAATATAGCTGTAAGAGGTAACTGCGATTCAAAGTGTTATTTTGTTCATCCGATCCCAGTTAAATGTGTTTCTGTTTCATTTGTAGGCTGCATCAGCTATTTTATTTAAGGACAGAGAAGGAAGTATTTTAAACTCGAAGAAGGGGTCTACCCAGCCATTATATGACAGTCAGAATAATCTCGGTGTTGGCAATATTATTGTAAAAAATCCACTTATTTAGAAATACATTGTTTGATGAAGGGCATTTAATACGTAATATTAAGGCAAGGTCGCATCTGACTAACGTGTTTGAATCTTTTGAGAAGATATCGAGTAGTTTCAATCAGCGTAGTGCATTTGATGTAGTACACATGTTTTCAGTAAGGCTTTTGACAAGGATATACATGATAAACAGGTCAGAAAATTAAAAGACCACCGGATGAAAGGAAACGTATGTTGGATCCAACATTCACTCAGTGGCAGGAAGCAAAGGTTAATGATCGGCGCGTGTTGTTGCAAATGCAAGGCTGTTTCTAATGTGGTTCCGCCAGGATGAATACTACGTTCCTTCTGTCGCACATAGCAGTGATTTAGATTTCGAAGTAGTAGGCATAATCAAGTTTGCAAATGATGCAGAATTTGGCTTTGCGGTTAATATTGAGGAAGAAAGCTGTGGACTGCAGGGGAAAATACAGTGGAATGATGAGCTGGGCAGAAACGTTGTAAATGAAATGAAATCCGGAGAAGTTTGCGTTAATGCATTTGGGGAAGGCTGACAAGGAAATACACAAATACTGAGAAGTGCAGAGGAACGAAGAGACCTTGGAGTTCATGTCCATATACTCCTGAATGTAGCAGGACAGTGGACAGTTGCATAAGAAGGCACATGTGATATATATATGTTTTTTAATTAGCCGAGTCATAGATGTAAAGAGCAGGGAGGTTATGCTTGAATGGTTTAACACAATACAGCTAGAGTATCTCGCGACGTTTTGGTTTCCACAATACAGGAAAGATGTGATTGTGTGAGAGAGGTTACAGAGATTATAAATGATTTGCCAGGACTGTAAATATTTTGCGATGATTCGATAGGCTGGGTTTCTTTTATTTGGAACAGAGCAGACCGGGGAAGGTTTGTTGATATGTAAAAAGTTATGAGTAGTCCAGTCACAATGGATAGAGATGACATTTTTCCCGTAGCAGAGAGGTCAATAACCAGGTACATAGATTTAGTGTCATTTGTAGAATGTTTGGAGTGGAGTGGAGGGGAATATTTTTCGCCTGTAGGGAGACGGGGTCTGGAACTCACTGCCTGAAAAGTGGTAGAGGCAGAAAACGAGTGCTTGTATATGCATTTAAACTGCTGTAACGCACAGGGCTATAGAAAAAGTGCTTCGAAGTAAGTTTAGCCTGAATAGGGTTTTCTGCGGCCTGCGCAGTAAACATAGGCCGAATGGCCTCCTTCTGTGCCATAAATTGCTATGTTTCTACGATTAGAACAGGTGCAAAAATGACATTCAGATGTATCAATTCGCCATGGATGGAACGCGTCAGCCGTCCGGTTTACACCTCGCCCAATATTCAGGTGCATTGGCTTTGAAATTCGTCTCGGCTTGTGGCCCAAATCGGACGATATCGGATCGGTCCCCCGGTATATGAAGCACATGAGATCCATCGCCATTGTCTGAAATTGAGCTGACTATCAGGCCGGGCATAAAAGAGGCAGCTGATGTTGCCACGGACAACTATCGCTTCCAGTCAAAGAGTTTCTAATCAATTGTTTGCTATTTATTCATTTACTGAAGGAAGAACGAATGCAGTAAACATCGAATGACTTAACTTCTACAATACCGATTAAAGGTTCGATTCACTAGTTTTGTCCTATACTTCTTCATGGATCTCCTCAACATCTAGGATAAAGGAGAGACTGTGAAGCAATAGCATTTCAGCTGACTATATTTTGTAAAAGGTAATTTTAACCCTGCAAGCGAAAAGCACAGAAGGGTCAGATGTTGGAAACAAACATGAAGTCTGTCGACGTCTGGGTAGCGAGCCGAATGTCCTGACCAAGACCGCACCTAAAACTTTAGCTCATCTGTTTCTCTCCACATTTGACTCAGTGATCATTCATAATGAAACTAACATAATCGAAATGATTAATTTCCACACTGTCTCTAATATTTTTGCTGCCAACGGGAATAATTAAAAACTCGAGGGGTTCCAGAACCATGGTTAAAATCCAATGACGGTATCAATTAATGAGGCAATTAATACATCGACCAAACTCGATTAATACATTGAGTTTGCACAACACCATATTTATCAACGTGCACTGTGACATCACCTGCATGACAAACCCCTGCCAACTTACTGATAGCTTTCTTCTGTGGCACTGCATTACTGTTTTTCATTGAGAATACAATGTGAGACAATGTGTCAGTAACTGAGCAATGTTTTCGTAAATGCGCAAAACTAAATAATCGCTGAACAATGATCGTGAGCTTTAGAAACGCTCAATGATGTTATATGGAATGGTGCACCTTCGAGCAGAGAAGGATATGGAGGAATTAATAGAACAGTTCAAAATTAAGAAAGATCTTCAACGGCTAGATAAGGAGAAACTGTTTCCATAGGCAGGATTGTGAGTAACCAATGGATACAGATTAAAGTCGTTTGGCAACAGAACCACGGCGAAGATGAGATGTTCTTTGATATAGCGAGTTGAATCGAGTTGTTACGATCTGGAAAGTGCTGCCTGAAAGGATTGCGAAGGCAGATTCAAGAGGAACTTTCAAACGTTAACGGAAAGGCTACAACAAAATCGAAATTGCAGAGCAAATGGGAATGGACAGGAGAATGGGAAAAATTGGATAGCTCTTTCAAAGAGCCGGCTCGGGCACCATGGGCTCCTTCAGCTACGTCTGTGCTGCAACATTCTGTGATGCCACCTCAATCATTGAAATTACAACGTTTATTCTGGAGCTCACTTTAGATAGGCTAGTTGTCCAGAGACATTTGTTGTCCTCCCTCAAGCGGCAGATTCTTGATTCTTTGTAGAAGCTGTTTGATAGCTTTGTTCCAACGTGAACATTCATGACATTTAGAAAAATCCATGGTGCTGGAAACTGGTTTTGGCTCTGCTGTGGGTCTGATTTTGATTCTTGCTCTGTAGTTTGTGTGCATCTGGAAACATAGAAAATAGGAGCAGTAGTAGGCCATTCGGCCCTTCTTCCTGAACCGCCATTTAAAATATCATAGCTCATCCTCTGCCACAAAACCGCTTTTTCCAGAAACACCTTGATGCCTTTTGTTTCTAGAAATCTATCCAGCTCCCTGCTCAATATATTCAGTGACTTGACATCCACAGCCTTCTTTGGTAGAAAATTCCACAGGTTCACCATCTTTTGAGTGATTTCTTTTCATCATCTCGGTGCAAAAGTTCCTACCCCAGAACCTGAGACTGTGAACCCTTGTCTTGACTACCCAGCCAGCGGAAACATACTCTCCGCATCCAGTTCATCCAAACCAGTCAGAATGATATACGTTTCAATGAGATCTCCTCTCATTCTTCTAAACTCTAGTGAATATTGGCCCAGTCAACCCAATCTCTCCTCATATGACAGTCCTGCCATCCCTGGAATCAGTCTGGTGAACCTTCGTTGCACTCCCTCTCTGGCAAGAATATCCTTTCTTAGGTAAGGAGACGAAAACTTCATACAATAATCTAGGAGCGGTCACACGAAGGCCCTGTATAACTGCAGTAAAACATCAATGCTCCTGCGCTCAAATCCTCTTGCAATGAAGTTCAACATACCATTTGCCTTCTTAAGTGCTGGCTGCACCTGCATGTTTGCTTTCGATTACTCGTGTACAAGGACACCGAGGTCTCTCTGTACATCGACACTTCCCAAGCCATCAGCATTTAAATAATATTGGTCCTGATGTTTTTCATAACAAAGTGGACAACTTCTATTTTATCCACGTTATATTGCATCTGTCATGTGTTTTCCCACGGACTAAACCTATCTAAATCGACTTGCAACGTATTTGCATGTTCCTCACAACTCAAAATCCCACGTAGTTTTATGTCGTCAGCAAACTTTAAAATAATGCATTTGGTTCCCTCATCGAAGTCATTGATATATATTGTGAATAGCTGGGACACAAGCACTGATCTCTGTGTTACCCAACTAGTCACTGCACGCCCCCCTGAAAAAGACCCGTTTGCTCCTACTCTCTGTTTCCTGTCAGTTGACCAATTTACAATCCATGCCAAAACATTGTCATCAATCCTATGTGATTTAATGTTGCACACTAATCACTTACGTGGGAGTTTTTCAAAGACCATCTGAAATACCAAATACACTATATCCTTTCGTTTTCCCTTATCTATTCTATCTGGTACATTCCCAAATAATCCAGTAGGTTTATGAAACATGATTTTCATTTCATAAATCCATGTTGACTTTGTTTAATCCCGTTGATATTATCTAAGTATGCAATTATCACATCCTTTATTATAGACTCCAGCATTTTCCCTACTACTGATGTCATGCTAACCGGTCTGTAGTTGCCCGTTTTCTTCTCCCACATTTTTAAAATAGAGGGGTTACTTTTGCCACCCTCCAATCTGCAGGAACTGTTCCACAAACTGAAGAATGTTGGAAGATGACAAACAATGCATCGATGATTTCCATAACTACCTCTTTTATTACTCTGGGATGCTGATCATCAGGCCCTGGATATTTATCAGCCTTTAATCCCATTAGTTTCCCCAGCAATATTTTCTTAGCAATAAGCTTTTCTTTTATTCCTCTTGTTCACTAGTCTCTTGGTTCCCCAGCATTTCTGGGCCGTTATTTATGTCCTTTTCCATGAAGACAGTATCGAAGTATTCATTTAATAGTTCTGCCATTTCTTTATTCAGTTTCTGGCTGTAATGTATCAATATTTGACTTCTGAAAGAAAGGTGGGTTCAACAATATGTCGCAGCTGTTCCATACAGACACACTGTCTAGGGTAAATTTCACCTGTTCTTCACTAGTAGTAACCATCTCCCCCAACCATTTGTTCCCTTTAACCTCTGGCAGTCGGTGTATAGCGATTTCAGCCTCAAAGATGAAATAGCAAATGTCGAAGCAGAGAGAGACTGCAGTAAAAATTCGATCTGGGTGTCAGCAGAACATTGGCCATATCGTACAAGCGGCTTGTTAACTCTCCTCTTCCTCCTGAACCTCTTCTCTCGTTTTAAACGTTGGTAATTGCAAAGTTATTTCTGGTTCTTCATAGACAGCGTCCCTGCATCCATTCTCTGCCATTTGCACAGCAAGCTGCAGCAGCCTAGTCATAACATTGCATCCGATGAAATCTTCAGCCTTTGCTGGGGAGTCACAATTGCTGTGTCCATAATTCTGCACTTTGAACCACCCATTTACATCACCTATATCCTGCACATTAATTATTTGGCTGATATGTCTGTGGCAGTCTTTACTCGCTACCTTCACTGCATTCAGTTATAATTCTTAACCTCCACAATAGGAAAGATGCGTCATATGGCCCAGAAAATCCTTTCTGACGGTGGCGCAAAATCGCCTCTCTTTATATGCAGCGCGTGATATTCAGTTACTTTGCAGTAAATTATCTGATACCGCACTTTCCACGCCCCAGGCCAAGACGAAATTATAGGCCGGGGTCTGACATAAGAAAGCAAGCACTTAAGATTTTGGTGCAGTGGCAGGCCATTCGGCCCGACGAACCTGTCCGTCATTGAATAAGATCATGGCTGCTTTGACCATGGACTCAGCTCCAATTCCTTGCCCTGTGCTAATAATCCTTCAATCCATTATGGAACAGCAATTGTCTATCTCTACCTTAACTATGTTCAATAAACCATTCTCCACAGCTGTCTGCGGCACATAATTCCACATATTTCCAACTCTTTCAGAAAATAACTTCCTCCTCATCTCAGTTTTAAATGGGCGACGTTATTCTTAAACAATACCGCCTCGTTCTCGATTCCACATCGAGTGGAAACATCCTCTCTGCATCCATCATGTCGAGCCTCACCAGGACGTTATATGATTCAATAAGATCTGCTCTCATTCTTCGAAACTCTAATGACCATATGCCCAAACAATTTATCCGTTTTTCATATCTGCTGATTTCCTGAATCATTCTAGTGAACCTTCCCTGAACTGCAAGCATATCCTCCCATAAATAAGGAGAGAAAATTTGCACCCAGTGCTCTAGGTGTGGCCGCACCAATACCCTGTACAGTTGTTCCAGGACTTCCCTGCTTTTATACTCTCCCCCTTGCAGTAAAAAAATAACAATCTATTTGCCTTCTTGATTATTTGCTGGAACTGCCAACGAACATTTTCTTTATCATGCACAAGGACTCCAAGGTTCCTCTGAATTGCAACTTTTTTTAGGTTCTCTGATTTAAATAATAATTAACTTTTTGTGTCATGCAAAAATGCATAACTCAGTCATTCCCACATTATACTCCATCTGCAAATTTTTGCCCACTTGCTTATCCTGTTTATCTCGCTTTGCTAATTTTTGTTTCCTCCTCACAATTTGCTTTCCCACCCTCTTTGTATCATCGCCAAAATTGGCTACATTCCACTCAATCCTCAAAGAACTCCAGCAAATTTGTCAAACGTGATTTAATGTTCACAATGCAATGCTGAATCTGGTTGACACTATTATACACTTTTCCAATTACCATGGCTTCAGGGTGGCCAAGACTAGGAATTAAACATACAGGGTAGATGACGATTCGGAAAGATAAACAAGAAGTGCAAGGAAGTGGGGTAGCTCTGTTAATAAAGGATGATATCAGGGCTGTTGTGAGAGACGATATTGGCTCTAATGAACAAAATGTTGAATCATTGTGGGTGGAGATTAGAGATAGTAAGGGGAAAAAGTCACTGTTGGGTGTACATTATAGGACCCCATATAACAACTTCACTGTGGGGCGGTCAATAATCAAGGGAATAAAGGAGGCATGTGAAAAATGAACGGCAGTAGTCATGGGTGATTTTAATCTAAATATCGATTGGTCAAATCAAATCGCACGGAGTAGCCTGGAGGAGGAATTCATAGAATGCATACGGGATTGTTTCTTAGAACAGCATGTTAAAGAACCTACAGGAGAGCAAGCTATCTTAGATCTGGTCCTGTGTAATGACACCGGAAAAATTACGATCTCTGTGTAAAAGATCCTCTCGGAATGAGTGATCACAGTATGGTTGAATTTGTAATACAAATTGAGGGGGAGGAAGTTGTGTCAAATACGAGCGTACTATGCTTAAATAAAGGGGACTGCAGTGGGATGAGGGCAGAGTTGACGAAAGTAGACTGGAAACATCGACTAAACGATGGCACAATTGAGGAACAGTGGATGACTTTTAAAGAGCTCTTTCATAATGCGCAAAAAAAATATATTCCAGTGAAAAAGAAGGGCGGTAAGAGAAGGGATAACCAGCCGTGGATAACCAAGGAAATAAAGGAGAGTATCAAATTAAAGACCAATGCGTATAAGGTGGCCAAGGTTAGTGGGAACCTAGAAGATTGGGAAAATTTAAAACAACAGCAAAGAATGACTAAACAAGCTATAAAGAAAGGAAAGATAGATTACGAAGGTAAACTTGCACAAGACATAAAAGCAGACAGTTAAAGCTTTTACAGATATATAAAACGGAAACGAATAACTAAATTAATGTTGGTTCCTGAGAAGAGGAGAAGGGGGATGTAATAATGGTAAATGTGGAAACGTCTGAGACATTAAACAATTATTTTTCTTCGGTCTTCACAGTGGAAACCATGCCAAAAATGTCTGGTCACGGGAAAGTGGGAAGGGAGGACCTTGAGACAATCACTATAACTAGGGGGGTAGTGCTGGACAGGATAATGGGACTCAAGGTGGACAAGTCCCCTGGTCATGATGAAATGCATCCCAGGGTATTAAAATAGATAGCGGAAGTTATAGCAGATGCATTCGGTATAATCTACCAAAATCCTCTGGGCTCTGGGGAGGTACCAGCGGATTGGAAAGCAGCTAATGTAAGGCCTCTGTTTAAAAAAGGGGGCAGACAAAAGGCAGGGAATAATAGGCCGGTTAGTTTATCATCTATAGTGGGGAAAATGCTTGAAACTATCATTAAGGAAGAAATAGCGGAACATCTAGATAGCAATAGTGCAATCAAGCAGACGCAGCATGGGTTCATGAAGGGGAAATCATGTGTAACTAATTTACTGGAATTCTTTGAGGATATAACGAGCATGGTGGATGGAGGTGTTCCGACGTATGTGGTGTATTTAGATTTTCAAAAGGCATTCGATAAGGTGCCATACAAAACGTTACTGCAGAAGGTAAATATACGTGGAGTCAGAGGAAATGTATTAGCATGGATAGAGAATTGCCAGGCGAACAGAAAGCAGAGAGTCGGGATAAATGGATACTTTTAAGGTTGGAAATCGGTGCTTCGTGGTTATGCCACAGGGATCGGTGCTGGGACCACAAATGTTTACAATATATATCGATGACCTGGAAGAGGGGACAGAGTGTATTGTAACAACATTTGCAGATGACACAATGATTAGTGGGAAAGCGGATTGTGCAGAGGACAAATAAATGCTACAAAGAGATTTAGATCGGTTAAGCTAATGGGCTAAGGTTTGGCAGATGGAATACAATGTCGGAAAGTGTGAGGTCATCCACCTTGAGAAAAAAAATATATTAAAAGGGAATATTATTTGAATGGGGAGAATTTACAACATGCTGCCGTGCAGAGGGACCTGGGGGTCCTTGTGCATGAATCCCAAAAAGTTAGTTTTCAGGTGCAGCAGGTAATCAGGAAGGCGAATGGATTGTTGGCCTTCATAGTGAGAGGGATAGAGTACAAAAGCAGGGAGGTCCTGCTGCATCTGTATAGGGTATTGGTAAGGCCGCACCTGGAGTACTGCGTGCAGTTTTGGTCACCTTACTTAAGGAAGGATATACTGGCTTTGGAGGGGGTGCAGAGACGATTCACTGGGATGATTCCGTTGATGAGGGGGTTACCTTATGATGCTAGATTGAGTAGACTGGATCTTTACTCGTTGGAGTTCAGAATGATGAGAGGTGATCTTATAGAAAAATTTAAAATAATGAAAGAGATAGACAAGATAGAGGCACGGAGGTTGTTTCCACTGGTAGTGGAGACTCGAACTAGGGCTCACAGCCTCATAATGCGGGGGAGCCAATTTAAAACCGAGTTGAGAAGGAATTTCTTCTTTAAGAGGGTTGTGAATCTGTGGATTTATCTGCCCAACGAATCAGTTGAGGCTAGCTCATTGAATGTATTCAAGTCACAGATAGATACATTTATAACCAATAAGGGAATTAAGGGTTACGGTGAGCGGGCGGGTAAGTGAAGCTGAGTCCACGGGCTGATCAGCCATGATCGTATTGAATGGCGGAGCAGGCTCAAGAGGTCAGATGACCTACTCCTGTTCCTAATTATTATGTTATGTTCTTATCTTCTTATGACTTTAGGTCGGTAGGTCATTACGATATTTTAAGAAAATTTAATGATTACAGATTTTATCAACAAGAAGAGTAACTGGAAACAAATAGGCAGCGTGCAGTGGAGAGAGAGAGATAGAGGGGCGTGGGATCAGGAGATAGAGGGTGAGAGAGAAAGAGAGAGAGAGAAAGAGAGAGAGAGGGAGGGAGAGAAAGAGGAAGAGAGAGATGGAGCAGGAGAGAGAGAGAAAGAGAGAGTGTGTGCGAGAGAGAGAGAGAGAGAGGGAGAGAGAGAGAGAGAGAGAGAGATAGAGCGAAAGCGAGCTAATTTACCTGTTTTCGAGCAAACACTCCTCTTTCTAAATGTAATTCCTTTGTTTCTGGAGCTACTTCCTCTG
Organism: Pristiophorus japonicus; assembly: GCF_044704955.1. Lineage (NCBI taxonomy): Eukaryota > Metazoa > Chordata > Chondrichthyes > Pristiophoridae > Pristiophorus > Pristiophorus japonicus. The sequence continues at coordinate 186,311 of NW_027253488.1, forward strand.
CATTGAACACATTTCCTTGTTTTTGGAGTACCTAATTCCCCAGTTTCTGCAGCGTCCAATTCGACAGTTTCTGTACCTTCTATTTCTCAACTTTCTAGATATAATTCCCCTGTTCCTGCAGTTAATACCCCTGTTTCTGGAACTCATGTTTTTTCTCGAGTTCGTAATATCGAGATTGTGGATATCATAATGCATCTGTTTCTGGAGGTAACTCCTCTGTTTCTGGTCTTAAATCAACGGTTTCCGGATCGAATATGTTTTTTCTGAGGAAGATTCCTGTGGAGCTACTAATTTCCTTTTTTTGGTGCTCCAAATTGTGCAGTACTTGACGCGCATAATTGTTTTTTTTACGGATCTAGTAGTTTGTTGATATATATGGCTCCGAATTGTCCTGTTTATCGTGCGCACTCCTAAAGACCCGTTAACATGGACAGAAAATTCCCCTTTTCTGGAGGTAACTCTCCTCTTTCGAAACGCAATTGGCCTGTTTCTGGAGATCATTGCTCTGTACTTTGATCATTCCTGTGTTCCTGGAGCTCGCTTCCTCTGTTTCTGCAGCTCCTCATTGCCATGTTTCTGGAGCTAATTCACTGTTTCTGGCGATTTAATTTACCAGTTTCTGAAACTCGAACTTTTCATCTTTCAAGACCTAATTCCACAGTTTCTCGACTTCATTCTCTTGTTTCTGGCGCTAATGACCTTATATCTTCGCTAATTCCCGTGTTCCTGGAGCTCCTACTTCCTCACGTTCTGTGGCTCCTAATTCCGCTGTTCTTGGGGGGAATTCTCCTGTTTCTGTAGCTAATTCAGCTGTATCTGGAGCTAATATCTTTGTTGCCGGAGAATATCCCATAGTTACCGGAGATACTCGTCCCCCTCTTTCTGGAGATTTTTGATTGTTTGCGGAGCTAATTTTTTTCTGAAGCAACTAATTATCGTATTTAAGTGTCTCCTGGTTTTATATACATATATCTATATATCTCCGAAATGTCTTGTTGATGGTGCGCTCTCCTAACTCCCCTGCTGCAAGGACCTCCTTCTCGAGCTAACTCTGCTCTTTGTAAACACAATTCCCTTGTTCCAGGGGCTGGCTAATGACCTCGCAACTGTCGCTGAAATGTTCTCTGTTTCTGGAGCACCAGATTCTCTCACTTTCTATAGCAAATCGCGACATAATTGCCCGCTTTCTGGAACTCATCATTATTCTGTTTCAGGTGCACTTAATTACCCAGTGTGTGTTTACTCCAATATTTCCGGAGGTAGTTCCCTGGTTTACGGAATTAAATCCTGTAATTAAGGATATCCCAATCCCACTGTTTCTGGAAATATTTGCATTATTCCGGGGTTAGTTTCAATGTTGTTGGAGCTGCTAAATGCCACCGTACGGGAGCTCCCAGCGTGGCTGTTGCTGAAGTTCCTACTACCCCAGGTTATGCTCGTCTTATTTCCCCTGTTTCTGGAGCTATTCCAGATGTTTGTGGCGTTCCTAATTCCCCTGTTTCTGGAGCTTCAAATTGTGCTGTTTATGAAACACCTAATTGTGCTTTTTATGTTGCTAGCATTTCCCGATATATTTGGCCCCGAATTATTCTGCTTATGGTGCGCTCTCCTAATTCCACTGCTACAGGAATAGCTAGTTTACCTGTTTCATAAGCCAACATTTCTCTTTCTAAATGTTATTCCTTTGTTTCTAGAGCTACTTCCGCTGTGTTAGAAAAATTCCTGTGTTTCTGGAGCTCATAATTCCTCAGTTTCTGCAGCGCTCAATCCGGCAGTTTCTGTAACTCCTAATGCTCATGTTTCGAGTTCTATTTCGCCTGTTTCTGGAGCTAATACTCTTGTTTCTGAACTAATTCCAGTATTCCTGGAACTCCTAATTCTGCTGTTCCAGGAGCTACTTCCCCTGTTTCTGGAGCTCATCTTCTTCTGCAGCTCCGAATATCGCACATTGTGTATCTCCTAATGCATTTGTTTCTGGAGCTCAATCCACTGTTTCTGTTGCTAATTCACTGTTTCTGGACCTACTGATTTTTCTGGGGAAAATTCCTCTGGATCTCCTAATTTCCCTTTTATCTGGAGCTCCAACGTGTGCTGTTTATGAAGCACATCATTGTCCGTTTTACGTCTAGTAATTTGACGACATATATGGCTCCGAATTGATCTGTTTATGGTGCGCTCTACTAATTACCCTATAACATGAACAGAAAATTCATCTTTTCTGGAGGTAACTCTCCTCTTTCTAAACGTAATTCCCCTGTTTCTGGAGCTAATTGCGCTGTACTGTGATTATTCCTGAGTTCCTGGAGCTCGCTTCTCTTGGTTCTGCAGTTTCCCATTGCCCTGACTCTCCAACGAATTCCACTGTTTCTGGAGCTGCAAATTTACCAGATCTATAACTCCTACGTTCATTTTCAAGACTTATTCCACAGTTTCTAGATCTAATTCCCCTGTTTAGAAACATAGAAACATAGAAAATAGATGCCGGAGCAGGCCATTCAGCCCTTCTAGCCTGTACCGCCACTCAATGAGTTCATGGCTGAACATGAAACTTCAGTACCCCCTTCCTGCTTTCTCGCCATAACCCTTGATCCCCCGAGTAGTAAGGACTTCATCTAACTCCCTTTTGAATATATTTAGTGAATTGGCCTCAACTACTTTCTGTGGTAGAGAATTCCACAGGTTCACCACTCTGTGGGTGAAGAAGTTTCTCCTCATCTCGGTCCTAAATGGCTTACCCCTTATCCTCAGACTGTGACCCCTGGTTCTGGACTTCCCCAACATTGGGAACATTCTTTCTGCATCTAACCTGTCTAAACCCGTCAGAATTTTAAACGTTTCTATGAGGTCCCCTCTCATTCTTCTGAACTCCAATGAATACAAGCCCAGTTGATCCAATCTTTCTTGATAGGTCAGTCCCGCCATCCCGGGAATCAGTCTGGTGAAGCTTCGCTGCACTCCCTCAATAGCAAGAATGTCCTTCCTCAAGTTAGGAGACCAAAACTGTACACAATACTCCAGGTGTGGCCTCACCAAGGCCCTGTACAACTGTAGCAACACCTCCCTGCCCCTGTATTCAAATCCCCTCGCTATGAAGGCCAACATGCCATTTGCTTTCTTAACCGCCTGCTGTACTGCATGCTAACCTTCAATGACTGATGTACCATGACACCCAGGTCTCGTTGCACCTTCCCTTTCCTAATCTGTCACCATTCAGATAATAGTCTGTCTCTCTGTTTTTACCACCAAAGTGGATAACCTCACATTTATCCACATTATACTTCATCTGCCATGCATTTGCCCAATCACCTAACCTATCCAATTCACTCTGCAGCCTAATAGCATCCTCCTCGCAGCTCACACTGCCACCCAACTTAGTATCATCCGCAAATTTGGAGATACTGCATTTAATCCCCTCGTCTAAATCATTAATGTACAAGGTAAACAGCTGGGGCCCCAGCACAGAACCTTGCGGCACTCCACTAGTCACTGCCTGCCATTCTGAAAAGTACCCGTTTACTCCTACTCTTTGCTTCCTGTCTGACAACCAGTTCTCAATCCACGTCAGCACACTACCCCCAATCCCATGTGCTTTAACTTTGCACATTAATCTCTTGTGTGGGACCTTGTCGAAAGCCTTCTGAAAGTCCAAATATACCACATCAACTGGTTCTCCTTTGTCCACTTTACTGGAAACATCCTCAAAAAATTCCAGAAGATTTGTCAAGCATGATTTCCCTTTCACAAATCCATGCTGACTTGGACCTATCATGTCACCATTTTCCAGATGCACTGCTATGACATCCTTAATAATTGATTCCATCATTTTACCCACTACTGAGGTCAGGCTGACCGGTCTATAATTCCCTGTTTTCTCTCTCCCTCCTTTTTTAAAAAGTGGGGTTACATTGGCTACCCTCCACTCCATAGGAACTGATCCAGAGTCAATGGAATGTTGGAAAATGACTGTCAATGCATCCGCTATTTCCAAGGCCAACTCCTTAAGTACTCTAGGATGCAGTCCATCAGGCCCTGGGGATTTATCGGCCTTCAATCCCATCAATTTCCCCAACACAATTTCCCGACTAATAAAGATTTCCCTCAGTTCCCCCTCCTTACTAGACCCTCTGACCCCTTTTATATCCGGAAGGTTGTTTGTATCCTCCTTAGTGAATACCGAACCAAAGTACTTGTTCAATTGGTCTGCCATTTCTTTGTTCCCCGTTATGACTTCCCCTGATTCTGACTGCAGGGGACCTACGTTTGTCTTCACCAATCTTTTTTTCTTTACATACCTATGGAAACTTTTGCAATCCGCCTTAATGTTCCCTGCAAGCTTCTTCTCGTACTCCATTTTCCCTGCCCTAATCAAACCCTTTGTCCTCCTCTGCTGAGTTCTAAATTTCTCCCAGTCCCCAGGTTCGCTGCTATTTCTGGCCAATTTGAATGCCACTTCCTTGGCTTTAATACTATCCCTGATTTCCCTAGATAGCCACGGTTGAGCCACCTTCCCTTTTCTATTTTTACGCCAGACAGGAATGTACAATTGTTGTAATTCATCCATGCGGTCTCTAAATGTCTGCCATTGCCCATCCACGGTCAACCCCCTAAGTATCATTCGCCAATCTAACCTAGCCAATTCACGCCTCATACCTTCAAAGTTACCCTTCTTTAAGTTCTGGACGATGGTCTCTGAATTAACTGTTTCATTCTCCATCCTAATGCAGAATTCCACCATATTATGGTCACTCTTCCCCAAGGGGCCTCGCACAATGAGATTGCTAATTCATCCTCTCTCATTACACAACACCCAGTCTAAGATGGCCTCCCCCCTAGTTGGTTCCTCAACATATTGGTCTAGAAAACCATCCCTTATGCACTCCAGGAAATCCTCCTCCACCGTATTGCTTCCAGTTTGGCTAGCCCAATCTATGTGCATATTAAAGTCACCCATTATAACTGCTACACCTTTATTGCATGCACCCCTAATTTCCTGTTTGATGCCCTCCCCAACATCCCTATTAATGTTTGGAGGTCTGTACACAACTCCTACTAACGTTTTTTGCCCTTTGGTGTTATGCAGCTCTACCCATATAGATTCCACATCTGGCGATAATTCCCGTATTCCTGGATCACCTAATTCCCCTCTTTCTGCGACTCCTAATTTCGTTCTTCCTGCAGGGAATTCTCCTGTTTCTTTGGTAATTCACCTGTTTCTTGTGCTAAAAAAAAAGGAGGGAACGAGAAAACAAGTAATTATAGACCGCTTAGCCTGACATCAGTAATGGGGAAAAAGTTGGAATCAATTACTAAAAACGAAGTAGCAGCACACTTGGAAAGCAGTGACAGGATCGGTCCAGGTCAGCATGGATTTATGAAGGGGAAATCATGCTTGACAAATGAAATAATTTTTTGAGGTTGTAACTAGTAGAGTGGACAAGGGAGAACCAGTGGATGGTGTATTTTTACTGAGAAAAGGCTTTTGACAATGTCGCACACAAGAGATTGGTGTGCAAATTTAAAGCACATGCTCTTGACGTGGATAGAGAACTGGTTGGCAGACAGAAAGCAGAGACTCGGGATAAACGGGCACTTTTCAAAATGGCAGACAGTGAATGGTGGACTGTCGCAAGGCTCACTGCTACGACCCCAGCTATTTACAATATACATCAATGATCTGGATGAAGGCATTGAGTGTAACATCTCAAAGTTTGCAGATGACACTTAGCAGGGTGGCGGTGTGTGCTGTGTGGAGGATGCTAAGAGGCTGAAGAGTGATTTGGACAGGTAACGTGAGTGGCCAAATGCATGGCATAGGCAGTATAAAGTGGATAAATGTGAGGTTATCCACTTTGGTGAAAAAAACACGAAGTCACAATATTAGCTGAATTGCGACAGATTAGGAAAACAGGAGTTGCGACGAGACCTGTGTGTCATGGTAGTTCAGTTATTGAAAGTTGGCACGCAGATGCAGCCTGCGGTGAAGAAGGCAAATGGAGTGTTGGCCTTCATATCAAGGGGATTTGAGTATAGGAGCAGGGAGGTCTTTCTGCAGATTTACAGGGCTTTGGTGAAGCTTCACCTGAGGTATTGTGTTCAGTTTTGGTCTCGTAACGTGAGGAAAGACGTTCTTGCTATTGAGGGAGTGCAGGGAAGGTTCACCAGACTGATTGCTGGGATGGCAGGACTGACATAAGAGGAGAGATATGGGTCATCTGGGCATGTATTCACTGAAGTTTAGAAGGATGAGTGCGGATCTCATATAAACATAAAACATTGTGACGGGATTGGACAGGTTAGATGCAAGAAGAGTGTTCCCGATGTTATCGAAGTCCAGACCCATGGGACAGAGTCTGAGGATAAGGGGTAAGCCCGTTAGGACTGAGATGAGGAGAACCGTCTTAACTCAGAGAGTTGTTAATCTGTGGAATTCTCTACCGCAGAGAGTTGTTGATGCGAGTTCATTCATGTGGGAGTTAGATATGAGACTTATGGTTAAAGGGATCAAGTGGTATTAAGAGAAAAAAGGACAGCGGTACTGCATTGAATGATCAGCCGACCGGGCTACTCCTTCGCATATTTTCTATGTTTCTATGTTTCTACTCCCTTTTTTTCTGGAAAGATATCCATGGTTTGTGGAAGTGCTAGTTCCCCTCTTTCTCGAGATTCTGAGTTGTTTGTGGAGCCCCTAATTGTCCTTTTTCTGGAGCTCCAAATTGCACTGTTGAAGAAGCACCTAATTGTCCTATTTAAGTGTCTAATAGTTTTATATATATATATGTACATGTACAAAATGTCCAGTTTATGGTGCACTCTCCTAATTCCCCTGCTGCTAATTCGCCTCTTGCTAGAGCTAACTCTTCTCTTTCTAAACATAATTCCCCTGTTTCTGGAGCCAAAACTCTAGTCTCCGATCTAATTCCAGTATTCCTGGAATTCCTAATTCCCCTCTCTGCAGCTCCTAATTCCCATGTTCCCGGAGCTAATTTCCCTGTTTCTGGAGCTCATATTTTTTCTGGAGTTCATAATATCCAAGATTGTGGATCTCCTAATGCATCCTTTTCTGGAGGTAGCTCCCATGTTTCTGTTGTAAATGCAACGGTTTCTGAAGCTAATATATTTTTTGTCTGGGGAAAATTCCTGTGGAGCTCTTAATTCTTTCTGGAGCTCCAAATTCCGCAGTTTATCAAGCACATAATTGTCCTTTCTACATTTCTTGTAGTTTCCCGATATATATGGCTCCAAATTGTCCTGTTTATGGTGCGCTCTCCTAATGACCCTGGAGGTAACTATGCTCTTTCTAAACTTAATTCCCCTGTTTCTGGAGCTAATTGCGCTGTATTGTGATTATTACTGTGTTCTTCGAGGTCTCTTCCCATGCTTCTGCAGCTGCCAATTGCCCTGTTTCTGGAGCAAATTAATCTGTACATTGATTAAGAGAAGGGGGATGAGAAGATGAGAAGGGAAGTTGAGAAGAGTGATTTAATATTGGGAAATGTGGAAATGGCTGAAACCTTAAGCAATTATGTTGCTTCGGTCTTCACAGTGAAAGACACAAGAAGCATGCCAAACATTGCTGGTCACAGGAATGTGGGAAAGGAGGACCTTTGAGACAATCTCTATCACTAGGGGGGTAGTGCTGGACAGGCTAATGGGATTCAAGGTAGACAAGTCCCCTAGTCCTGATGAAATGCATCCCAGGGTATTAAAAAAATGGCTGAAGTTATAGCAGATGCATTCGTTATAATCTACCAAAATTCTCTGGACTCTGGGGAAGTACCAGCGGATTGGAAAGCAGCTAATGCAACGCCTCTATTTATAAAAGGGGGCAGACAAAAGGCAGGTAACTATAGGCCGGTTAACGTCTATAGTGTGGAAAATGCTTGAAACTATCATTAAGGAAGATATAGCGGGACATCTAGACAGGAATAGTGCAATCAAGCAGGCGCAGCATGGAATCATGAAGGGGAAATCATGTGTAACTAATTTACTGGAATTCTTTGAGGATGTAACGAGCATGGTGGATAGAGGTGTACCGATGGATGTGGTGTATTTAGATTTCCAAAAGCTATTCGATAACGTGCCACACAAAAGTTTACTGCAGAAGATAAAGGTACGCGGAGTCAGTGCAATTGTATTAGCATGAATCGGGAATTGGCTGGCTAACAGAAAGCAGAGAGTCGGAATAAATGGGTCCTTTTCGGATTGGAGATCGGTGGTTAGTGGTGTGCCACAGGGATCGGTGCTGGGACCACAACTGTTTTCAACATACGTAGAAGACCTGGAAGAGGGGACAGAGTGTAGTGTAAAAAATTTGCAGATGACACAAAGATTAGTGGGAAAGCGGGTTGTGTAGGGGACACAGAAAGGCTGCAAAGAGATTTAGATCGGTTAAGCGAATGGGCTAAGGTTTGGCAGATGGAATACAATATCGGAAAATGTGAGGTCATCCACCTTGGGAAAAAAAACAGTAAATGGAATATTATTTGAATGGGGAGAAATTACAACATGCTGAGGTGCAGAGGGACCTGGGTGTCCTTGTGCATGTATCCCAAAAAAGTTAGTTTGCAAGTGCAGCAGGTAATCAGGAAGGCGAATGGAATGTTGTGAGAGGGATGGAGTACAAAAGCAGGGAGGTCCTTCTGCAACTGTATATGCTTTTGGTGAGGCCGCACCTGGAGTACTGCGTGCAGTTTTGGTCACCTTACTTCAGGAAGGATATACTCGCTTTGGAGGGGGTACAGAAACGATTCACTTGCCTGATTCCGGAGATGAGGGGGCTACCTTTTGATGATATATTGAGTAGACTGGGTCTTTACTCGTTGGAGTTCAGAAGGATGAGAGGTGATCTTGCAGAATCATTTAAAATAATGAAAGGGATCGACAAGATGGAAGCAGAGAAGTTTTCTGTTCTGGTCGGGGAGACTAGAACTCGGTGGCACAGTCTCAAAATATGGGGGAGCCAATTTAAAACCGAGTTGAAAAGGAATTTCTTCTCCCAGAGGGTTGTAAATCTGTGGAATTCTCGGTCCAGGGAAGCAATTGAGGCTAGCTCATTGAATGTATTCAAGTCACAGTTAAGGGACTCAAGTCACAGATTCCCAAGAAGGGAATTAAGGTTTACGGGGAGCGGGCAGGTAAGTGGAGTGAATACATGGCCAGATCAGCCATGATCTTGTTGAATGGCACAGCAGGCTCGAGGGGCTAGATGGCCTAGTCCTGTTCCTAATTTCTATTTTCTTATGTTATTATTAATTTTTCCTGTGCTCCTGAGCTCACATCCCATGTTTTTGCAACTCCTCAGTGCCCTTTTTCTGGAGCGAATTCCTACTGTTTCTGTAGCTTCTAATTTACTAGTTTCGATAACTCCTACTTTTCTTCTTTCAAGACCTAATTGCACATTTTCTAGACCTAATTCCCTTGTTTCTGGCGCTAATTCCCTTGTTTCTGCGCGACTTGCCCTGTTACTGCAGCTCCTTGTTGCTCACTTTCTGTGACTCCTAATGTCCGTGTTCCTGGAGGGAATTTCTCCGTTCTGTAGCTAATTCCGCTGTTACTGAACCTAATACCTATGTTTGCAGAGCAAATGCGATAGTTTTTGGAAGTCCTTGTTCCCCACTTTCTGCAGATTCTGAGTTGCTTGCGCAGCGCCAACTTGTCCTTTTTCTGGAGCTCCAAATTGCACTGATGATGAAGCACCTTATTGTCCTATTTAAGTGACTATTAATTATATATATATATATATATCTTGGAAATGTCCTGCTTATGGTGCGCTTTCATAAATCCCCTCCTGCAGGGACAGCTAATTCGCCTCTTTCTAGAGCTAATTCTGCTCTTTCTAAACATAATTACCCTGTTTCTAAAAATAATTACAGTATTCCTGGAACTCCTAATGCCCCTCTCTGCAGCTCCTACTTCCACTGTTCCTGGAGCTCATTCCACTGTCTCTGGAGCTCATGTGTTTTTCTGGAGTTCCTCATATCCCAGATTGTGGATTTCCTAATTCATCCGTTTACGAGGTAGCTCCCCTGTTTCTGAATTCGACTGTTTCTCGAGCTAATTCTTACATTTCTGGTGAAAATTCCTTTGGAGATACTAATTTCCTTTTTCTGGAGCTCAAATAATTGTCCTTTTTTATGTTTCTTTTGGTTTGCCGATATATATGACTTAGAATGGTCCTGTTTGTGGTACACTCTCCTAATGATCCTGCAACATGAACAGAAAATTCACCTTTTCAGGAATAACTCTGCTCTTTCTAAAATTCCCCAGCTTCTGGAGCTATTTGCGGTGTACTATGATTATCCTGTGTTCCTGGAGCTCGCTTCCCCTGTTTCTATCGTTCCCCATTGCCCTGTTTCTGAAGCTAATTAAGCTGCACTGTGATTATTCCTGTCTTCATGAAGCTCGCTTCCCCTCTTTCTGCAGATCCCCATTGCCCTATTCCTGGAGCGAATTCCACTGTTTCTGGAGGTATTAATTTACTAGTTTCTGTAATTTCTACTTTTCATCATTCAACACTTAACTGCACAGTTTCTAAACCTAATTCCCCTTTTTTTGGCGCCATTTCCCTTGTTTTTACGCTAATTCCCCTGTTCCCGCAGCTCCTAATTGCTCTATTTCTGTGACTCCGAATTTCACTGTTCCTGAAAGGAATTGCTCTGTTTCTGTAGCTGATACAGCTGTTTCTGGACCTAATACCTTTGTATGTGGAGAACATTCGATAGTTTTTGGAATTCCTAGTTCCCTACTTTCTGGAGATTCTGAGGTGTTGTGGTACTCCTAATTGTTCATTTTCTGGAACTCCAAATTGCGCAGTTGATGAAGCACCGAATTGTCCTATTTAAGTTATATATATATATATATATATATATATTAGAAGTGTCCTTCTTATGGCGCGTTCTCAAAAAAAGCCTGATGCAGGGACAGCTAAGTTACCTCTTTCTAGAGCTAACTCTGCTCTTTCTAAACACAATTCCCCTCTTTCTGGAGCTAATTGCACTGCCTCTGGAGCAAATTCTACTGTTCTCGAGCTGCTAATTTAACAGTCTGTGGAGTTCCAAATTCATCCTTTTATGGAGCACATTCCACTGTTCCTGGATCTAATCACCTTGTATCTGCAGCTGAAATGTCCTCTGTTTCTGGAGCACTTGATTCTCACTCTTTCTGAAGCTAATCACGATATTTCTGGACATAATTCCCAGCTTTCTGGAGCTTCTAAATCCGGTGTTTCATGAGCACTTTATTACCCAATTTGTGAGGTTTACTCCAATATTTCTGGAGCTAATTCCCCGGTTTATGGAATTAATTCCTCTAATTAAGGATATCCCATTCCCCCTGTTTTTTGAGCTATTTCCCTTGTTCTGTGGTTAGTTTTAATGTACTTGGAGCTGCTAAATCCCATCTTAATAGTGCTCCGAATGCCACTATTGCTGAAGCTGCTATTTCCGCGGGTTATGCAGCTCCTAATTCCCCTGTGTCTGGAGCTATTTCAGTTGTTCGTGAAGATCCTAATTCCCCTGTTTCTGGACCTTCAAATTGTGCTGCTTATATTGCACCATATTTTGCTTTTTATGTGGCTGCCATATCCCCGATAAATTTTGCTACGAATTATTCTGATTATGGTGCGCTCTCCTAATTTCGCTGCTACAGGAATAGCTAGTTTACCTGTTTTTTGAGCCAACTCTTCTCTTTATCAATGTAATTCGTTTGTTTCTGGAGCTATTTCCGCTGTACTGAACAAATTCCTGTCTTTCTGGAACTCCTAATTCCCCCTTTGTAACATTGCTGTGAACATATAAGCAGTGAAATATATTGAAGAGCAAGGGTCTGGTTATTGTGAAAGAGCAAGCAAAATAGACATTGTGGAAGAATAACATCGAAAATAAATGTGACCCCAACATCCAGAAAGAAGATTAAATGCTGAGTCCTTTCAGCAAAAAACTCCTTTCCCAAAGATTTCTCTGACCGATACTTCACAAAACAAAAATTATGCATTTAAAGTCATTACACCCGAATCTTCGCGCACCCGAATCTTCTCAATCAGATGCCGCTAGTTGTGCCCAATCAATGCATGTCCCTTTGCAATATTCAGCTTCGATGCACGCTATTAAATGTGCCACTAAGTTATTGAATCACAGAATAATGGAATGATTACAGCACGGAAGAAGGCCATTCAGCCCATGGAGCCCATGCCTACTCTCAAGAAGTCCCACATCCGCGTAATTTTACTGCAGCTGTGCATTTTTTTCCTTCAGATACTGAGCCAACTCCCTTTGGAAAGATAAGTTTGAGTCTGCCTCCGCCGCCTTTAAAGCAGTGTATTCCAGATTCTAACCAGTGGTGCGAGATGGCCACCTCCTGGTCCTATGTATAAAGTCCGAGAAACATGGGATCAATTCCTACCACACTCACAACCTTGCTAAATATAGCAACACATTCTATTCGCGCAATGCAAGCTCCTGATGTGCAGGGCAGCTGTTGAGGTTAAAGCTCTGTTTATGTTCCCGACATTTATTCTGTCGCAGCGTTTCCGTACTGTAGTGGTTATCAAGTTTGCCTTGCACGCAAAAGGTCCCCGGTTCGAAACCGGGCGGAAACATTTCGCAAACCTGTTCAATTAATGATTAGAAAAAATTGAATAATTCATATTAATGGTTCAATATTAACAGAGTGCAGTGCCTCACGACGCTGTTGCATTTGCTGATTTTGTGTACCGTTCTGTACAAACTCAAACTCTACACAGTGTCTCTCAGTCCCTCTCGTTTCCAGTCCTGAAGGGGGATAAACCTATCTAAAAGCTGCACACTCCATTCACTCAGTTGAGCTGTGAGAGACTATTAAAGGATCCTGCCGCGCTGCCTCGCTTCACAATAGAAAATCAAAGCCACAAAGAAACCAAGAGACTAAACGCTCTTCCACAGCTCCAGAGTTACTGAGTGCGGTACAAGCCTCAACATTCCAGTCACGCACTCTCCAATCAGCCGCTGCCGGTAGAAAGCGGAGAATGCAGCCTCAAACAGCGATTTACCGCCATTCACTGGGCTTCAAAATGTCACGTCTCGAGCCAAAGCTCCGCATACACCGAACAGTATCCTCATAAGATTCTTTATCTCAGGTTCCTGAGTTCGTGCCGCAGCTTACACGAACATTTTTGTTCACTTGTAACGTCATTTATTAGCCGATCGCCTCGTTTTGCATCATGAAAGTAATGCTAACCGATAATTATATAATCATAGAAGTTTACAGCTTGGAAGGAGTCCTTTTCGGCCCATTGTACCTGCACCGGCCAACAAATGTCCAGGTTTAGGTGTGTAATCCTGCACCTTACGACATTTCAAGTGCACATCCAAGTACTTTTTAAACGTGTTGAAAGGTTCTGCCTTCATCCCCTTTCAGGCAGTGAGTTCCAGAAACCCACAAACATCTCGATGAAGAATGTTAACTTCAAATCCCCTTTAACCCTGAGACTAATACTTTTAATTTATGCCCCCTGGTTGTTGACCACTCCCCTACGAGAAATAGGCCATTTTAATCAACAATATCTCGGCCCCTCCTAATTTTAAACACCTCAATACTGTCGCCCATCAGCCTCCTCTTTTCCAAGAAAAACAATCCAAACCTTTCCAATCTGTCCTCATCGCAAAGTTGCTCCATTCCCGGCAACATCTACGTAAATCTCCTCTCTACCCTCTCCAGCGCAATCACGTGCTTCCTTAAATGCGGTGACCAGAACTGCACGCAGCACTCCAGCTGTGGACTAACTGGAAGATTATTTAGTTCCAGCATAACCCACTTGCTCTTCTATTCCATGTATCTGCCAATAAACACAACCATCCTGTATGCATTCTTAACTAACTTATCCAACTGGCCAGCTACGTTCAAGGATGTATGGGCATGCAATCCCATTTCTATTTGTTCCTCTACACTTCTCAATATCCAACCAGTTGATGTTTTTTCTGTTTCCTTGTTCGCGCTCGACAAATGCACGAACTCACATGTCTCTGGATTAAATTCCATTTGCCACAGTTCTGCCCAACTTCCTGCTGTCTCCAGCTTCCTTCTTCATTATTAACCGCACTGCCTATTTTATTATGACTTGAAAACGTCTCAATCATAACCCCGATATTCAAGCTGGATCATTAATAAATACCATAAAAAAACAATGGACCTTGCACTGAAAACTGCGGAACACCACTGGAAACATATTTTCAGTCACAAAAACGCCCTTCAAACGTTATCTTATTTGGATCCAATTTGCCACTTCGCCCTCGATCCCATGGGCTTTTACCTTCTTAACCAGACTGCCATGTGGGATTTTAGTGAAATCATTAATAGAATCCATATACACTACATCATACGCAATACTTCATCAACTCACCTGGTGACCACCACCAAAAATGCAATCAAGTTAGTCAAACGCGACCCTTCCTTAACAAATCGAACTGCCTGTTCTGACTAACCAGTGTCTTTCAAAATGTAGAACATGTATAATTTTTAAATGTTATCCTGCTTTCACGGGAAACATCATTAATTAACTGATGATCTTAATTTACACAACTAAAGAAATGTTAACTGAAGGAGAGTCCATAATTTAATACTTTGTCTGTGCTCTGCAATTTTCCTCTTAAAACACAAACCACTTTGGGCACGATGCGTTAGTGGTCTGTTTCAAAATCCTCATTGCTGCTTACATGTACATGCGACAGGGGAAACAATGAAATAGATTGTTGAGCAAGGGACGGGTTATTGTGAAACAGCAAAGAAAATATACATTCTGGAAGAATAACATCGAAAAGAAATGTGACATCAACAGCCAGAAAGAAGATTAAATGCTTTGTCCCTTTCAGCAAACAATTCCTTTCCCAAACATGTCTCTGACCGAAACTTCACAAAAACAAAATGATGCATTTAAAGTCATTAAACCCGATGTTTCGCACACCCGCATTTTCTGCATCAGATGCCTCTCATTGTGGCGATTGAATCCACGTCGCTTTGCAATATTCTGCTTCCATCCACACTAGTAAATGCGCCACGAACTTAGATAATCATAGTATAATGGAATGGTTACAACACGGAAGAAGATCTTTCGGCCGGTCGAGCCCATGCCAACTATCTGCTCGTCCCACTCCCCTGTCATTTACCCGCAGACGTGCATTGCTTTTTCTTTCAGATACATATCCAAATCGCTAAAGAATGATAAGATTGACCACATTTTAAGAAAGGAGAGAACGAGAAAACGGTAATTATAGACCGGTTAGCCTGACGTCAGTCATGGGGAAAATGTAGGTATCAATTATTAAAGATGAAATAGCAGCACATTTGGAAAGCAGTGATGGGATCAATCCAAGTTAGCATTGATTTATGAAATGGAAATCCTGCTGGACAAATCTTCGAGAATGTTTTGAGGATCTTACTAGTAGAGTGAACAAGGGAGAATCAGTGGATGTGCTGTATTTGGTCTTCCAAATGCTTTTGACAGGGTCCCACACAAGAGATTGATGTGCGAAATTAAAGAATATAGTGTTGGGTGTAATGTACTGACGTGGATAGAGAACTGGTTGGCAGGTAGGAAGCAGAGGGTCGGGATAAACGGGTCCTTTTCAGAATGGCAGGCAATGACCAGTGTGATAATGCAGGGCTCAGTGCTGGGACGCCAAATATTTACAAGTAAAATTAATCATTTGGATGAGGGAATTGAATGTAATTTCTCCAAGTATGCAGATGACACTACGCTGGGTGACAGTGTGAACTGTAAAGAGGACGCTCAAAGTCTGCAGGTTGCCTTGGACAGGTTCGGTGAATGGGCAAACGCGTGGCAGATGCAGTATAATGTGAATAAGTGTGAAGTTATCCACTTTGATGGCAAAAACACGAAGTCCGAATGTTATCTGAATGGGGGCAGATTTGGAAAAGGGGAGGTGCAGCGAGACGTGGGTGTCATGGTTCATCAGTCATTGCAAGTTGGCATGCAGGGTCAGCAGGCGGTGAATGAGGCAAATGGTATGTTGGCCTTCATAGCTAGGGGATTTGAATATAGGAGCAGGGAGGTCTTACTGCAGTTGTATAGAGCCTTAGTGAGGCCTCACTTGGAACATTGTGTGCTGTTTTGGTCTCATAATCTGAGAAAGGAAATTATTGCTGTTGAGGGAATGCAGCGAAGGTTCACCAGACTGATTAACTTACTGGCAGGACTGGCTTATGAATAGAGATTGGATCGAATGGGCTTATCTTCGCTGGAGTTTAGAAGGATGAGAGGGGATATCATAGAAACATATAAAATTCTGACGGGACGGGACAGTTTAGATGCAATAAGAATGTTCCCGATGTTGGTGAAATCCAGAACCAGGGGACATCATCGAAGGAAAAGGATTAGAACAGAGATTATGGAGAAACTTCTTCACTAAGAGAGTTGTTAACGTGTGGAATTCCCTACCGCAAAAAGTTGTTGCAGCCACTTCATTGGATATATTCAACGGGGAGTTAGATATTGCCCTTACGGATAAAGGGATAAAGTTGTATGGAGAGAAAGCTGGAAAGGGGTACTGAGGTGAATGATCAGCCATGATCTTATTGAATGGTGGTGCAGGCTGAAAGGGCCGAATGGCCTATTTCTGCACCTATTTTCTTTGTTTCTATGTTCCCATCCAGATGATAAATAGCATTCATGTATAAGCTGACAGAAATCAATAAGCTGCTGTCTGTCGCTCTTTGAGGAAAAAGGGAGACAGCTGATATATCACTACGGCCATGCCAGTCTGAAAAAACTCTATTCTCGGAGACGAGAGGGACTAACACCTGGTAAGTATTTGGAAGTGAGATGGACTGTGAATACGACGTGCTGTCGACTGTTGCTGCCACCATCGGCTGCTCACAACATTCACACTGGCTTTAACCAATCAGCAAAGAGTTAGCATCTCCCCCCTTCATTCAATTTCTCTTTCACTCTCTACTTATTTTTCCAAATCTTTGCTGTTCATTCTCCTGCTGCCTCGATAAAACGGAGATATTGTGCTATAAATATCACATCGTAGCTTATTTCTGTAACAAAGTAGGGACAGGTCTGATATGTACTTGGATAGGAGTCTTAACAACAGGTGTACTAGGCTTTTCCAATTAATGGAGGTTGTCGCTGCCTTCTTTCAGCACTCCATTTGCAGTTCATTCCTGCGCTTTCAACAACTCTCTCTCTAGCTCTCCCTCTCGCCCCCTCTCTTTCTCTCTCCCTCTAGCTCTCCCGCTCGCTCTCTCTCTCTCTCTCTCTCTCTCTCTCTCTCTCTCTCTCTCTCTCTCTCTCTCTCTCTCTCTCTATCTATCTCTCTCTCTCTTTCCAATGGACTCAGACCTGATTTGTAATTGCAATGGAGACTCGGGCTTATATTTTTTCTGTATTAGCCAGTGATGGCGCGAAGATAGACAGAAAAGAAGGAGGGAAGGCAGATAAAAGGAAACATAAGAAGTACAAATGCTTCCGAGCTGTTCGGTAGCATTCAAGTATGACCTGACAGAAAGCAATAAGCTGCTGTCTGTCGCTCTATCTGTAAAGAGAGAGCCAGCTGTTAGATATCTACGGCTATACCAGTCTGCAAAAGTCTGCTTTCACATGCGAAGCAGAGTAAGGCCTGGTTAATACTTGGAATGGAGACCGACAGGGAATACTAGGTGCTGTAGACTTTTGGTGCCACCACAGGCTACTCGCAGCATTCACACTGCCGTCAAACTATCAACAAGTTGTTCGCCGCTCCCTTCTGCATTCAATTTCTCTTTCACCCTCTGACCTTATTTTTCCAAATCTTTGCTGCTCATTCTCCTGCTGCCATAGAAAGTCAAGGGGGTCCACACACAACTGAACAAAAAATACAGCAACAAAATAACCGAGCAAAACAACACACCCACACCTGTATGACCAACTCAGACAATGCGCTATAACTACTACACCGTAGCTCATTTCTGCACCAAAGTAGGTACAGGTCTATTTAGTATTTGGATAGGATTCACAATGCCAGGCGTACTAGGCTTTTCTTACTAGTCGAGGTTGCTGCTGCATTCATTCAGCACTCAATTTGCTGTTCTTTCCACCGCTTTTTATGCAACTCTCGTTCACTCTCTCTCTCTCTAATAGCCACTGGCCTGATTGTACTGAGCATTGCAGGCCGGGTTTAACTTTGTGTGTGTGTTAGACATAGACATAGACATAGAAAATAGGTGCAGCAGTAGGCCATTCGGCCCTTCTAGCCTGCACCGCCATTCAATGAGTTCATGGCTGAACATGCAACTTCAGTACCCGCTTCCTGCTTTCTCACCATACCCCTTGATCCCCCTAGTAGTAAGGACTACATCTAACACATTTTTGAATATATTTAGTGAATTGGCCTCAACAACTTTCTGTGGCAGAGAATTCCACAGGTTAGCGAGAGATGGCGCGAAGAGAGATTGAAAGCAAGGTGGGAAGGCAGGTAAAAGGAAATGTAAGAAGTGGAAATGCTTCCGAGTTGTTAAGCAACATTCATGGATGAGCTGACTGAAAGAAATAAGCAGCTGTCAGTCGCTCTTTGAGTAAAGAGAGAGCCATATGTTATATCGCTACGGCCATGCCAATCTGAAAATGTCTGATCTCGGATACGAAGTAGCGTAAGGTCTAGTTCGTAATTGGACGGGAGACCGACTGCAAATATCAGGTGCTGTAGACTTTTACTGTTACCACAGGCTGCTGGCAACATTCACACTGCCATCAAACAATCAATAAGTTGTTCACTTCTCCCTCCAGTATTCAATTTCTCTCCTACCATCGCCCTTTATTTTTCCAAATCTTTGCTGCTCATTCTCCTGCTGCCATCGAAAGTCAAGGGGGTCCACACAGAACTAAACCAGAAACACAGCAACACAATAAACGTGCAAAACAACACACCCAAATCTATAAGTCCTTCGCACGCGAAGCATCCGAGATCAAACTGGCCGCTACTGTCCCTGACCGAAGGGACCCCGTATCGGGCTCTTCAATCACTGTCCGAAGCGGCCCCGTACCGGTCCCTACTATCCCGGGCTAAAGCAGTCTGAAACGGATTCGGGGAACGCATAGCCGGCCGAAGGGCCTCCGCGACGACATGCCAACAGGATCCGAGGAAGTGGAACCGGCTGAAGGGACTCCGAGGCCGGCGCTCAATCCACCGAAGTGAATCCGAGGCCGGCGCTGACTCGACGGAAGGGACCGAAGAGGTGGCGTCGTCTTACACGCCCAACCAATCTTTATTAATGTTTAAACGTTTACCCAACTTTTAAACTTAATAAACAATCTGGGAGACCTTTTAAAGCTTAGAGTTCAGACTCTCAATCGAAATAATATTAAATAGCTATTATTAATCCACATCTTTGACATTTAACAACTTTTAGAAACTTTATAAATTGGGGAAAATTTTATAATCGATTATTGATTTACATCTTAGACTTTTAACAACACTTAGAAACGTTTTAAAACTTTTCCACAACCGTTAGAATCTCTTGAAATAAATTGGGAATCATTATCACATTTTAATTTTTATAATAACTTAGGAAGTCAACTTCCTAATGCCGGCCCCCTAACCTAGCCTCGGAGAATCTATCTTCAATGGCGCTATCCGGCGCTGAGCTTGCGGCCAACACTTAGCTCGAGGCAATTAGCTTTATAGAGCTGTGCCTCGGCTCCAGTAGCCTTGGACCCTCTTGCCACTGGACTAAGACCTTAATCTAAGCCCGTGTGGTTGCCGGTGTGCAGCGGCCACCCCACCTTAAAAAAAAAACACGCACAGGCATCTCCCACTTCGTCAGTATGAAGTTCGGGACATCGAACTTCAGGTCCCTCAAAGACAATCCTCACAGCATCAGGTCGGTATGCCGCGCAGCCATAGTTGCCCGGGAACTCAGACGTTTTCACTTGGACATCGCCGCCCTAAGCGAGACGTAGTGGGCAGGGGAATGGCAGATGAAGGAAAATGGTCGAGGCCACACCTTCCTCTGGAAAGGATAACCAGAGGCAGAACGCCGCCTTCAATGAGTCGGCTTTCTCTTCAATAATGTGCTGGTCGACCGCCTCAAAGATTGCACCTGTGGGGTTAACGAATGCCTCATGTCTCTCCGTAGCACCCTATATCGGAGCCAATGTGCCACAGTTATCAGTGCATAGGCCTCTACCCTCGATGCAATGGATGAGGCTAAAGAGGGATTTTATTCCCAACTCAAGACATCCTTGTCCCACGTCCATACGGGCAACAAATTGATCTTCCTGGGTGATTTTAATGCCAGGCTTGGGA
Source organism: Pristiophorus japonicus (assembly GCF_044704955.1). NCBI lineage: Eukaryota > Metazoa > Chordata > Chondrichthyes > Pristiophoridae > Pristiophorus > Pristiophorus japonicus. Next base: position 206,590 of record NW_027253488.1, read on the forward strand.
AATTCACAGTCCTCAGGGGAGGCGTGAGTGGCAGAGAGGGGAAGCCAACTTCAGCGATACCCTACTCTTGATAAAATGTCTAGAACATGGACTCCTCATCACCAGCATCCTATTCCACCTGAGGGATAAATACAAATCATCGTGGCAACACACTCGCTCCAAACAGTTGCACCTGCTTGACTGTATCATCGTCCAAGCCAGGGATTGCAAGGATGTGCACATCACCCGCGCCATGACAGGAGCTGACGACTACTGGACGGCCCATCGCCTAATCAGATCAATCATCAACATTAACATTGCCCGAAAACAGAGGAGACAATAGAAGCAGTTCCACAAAAAGTTAATGCACTGGCACTAAGAGAGCAATCTAAGAGTGCCATATACAGTCAGCCCCTCACAGCCTTGATTATCCTGAGATGCCGAATCCCCATAGCGCTTGGTCTGCACTCGAGACCTCTATAACAAGTGCCTGTGAAGAGACATTTCGTCACACAACCAGAAAACACCAGAACTGATTTGCTTAAAATGATCAGGAGTTCGAAGAGCTAATAAATCCCCCGACGGTGTGTAGCTCCCGTATGGGACTTTTCAGCAATTAAATAAGTCACTTTGGTAGTGGAAGCAAGTCCTTCTCGATTCCGGGGTACTGCCTATCAGGATGATGATCCTTACCAACGGATCCGTTACAGATCCAATCCATGTCTGGACCGGGGTTAAACAGGGCTGCGTTATTGCTCCAGCCTTCTTCTCAATCTTCTTCGCCGCCATGCTCCACCTCACAATCAACAAGCTACCCGCTGAACTGGAACTAAACTACAGAACCAGTGGGAAGCTGTTAAATCTAAGCCACCTCCAGGCCAGATCCATGATCACCGCAACCTCTGTTATTGAGCTGCAGTATGCGTAAGACGCCTGCGTCTGTGCACATTCAGAGGCTGAACTCCAGGATATAGTCACTTTATTCACTGAGCATATGAAAACATGGGCCTTACGCTTAACATGCGTAAGACAAAGGTCTGCACCAGCACTGTCTTCCAGTCATGAAGAACCACGGCGCGGCCCTGGACAACGTGGAACAGTTCCCATATCTCGGGAGCCTCTTATCAACAAAGGTAAACATTGATGGGAGATTCAGCATCGCTTCCAGTGCAGCAGCGCAGCATTCGACCGTCTGAGGGAAGGTTTGTTTGAAGGCCAGTCCATCAAATCTACCAAGACACTCATGGTCTACAGGGCTGTAGTAATATCAACCCTCCAGTATGGATCTGAGGCATGGACGATGTATAGGTTGCACCTCAAGTCGCTGGAGATATATCACCAACGATGTCTCCACAAGATCCTGCAAATCCCCTGGAAGGGCAGGCGCTCCAAGATCATTGACCTCGACCAGGCCAACATCCCCTTGTATTGAAGCACAGACTACACTCGATCAGCCTCGCTGGGCAGGCCAGATAGTACGCATGTCAGATACTAGACTCCCGAAGCAAATGCTTTATGCGGAGCTCCTTCATGGTAAACGTGCCAAAGGAGGACAGAGGAAACGTTATAAGGAAACCCTCAAAGCTTCGCTAGTAAAGTGTGACTTCACTGCTGACATTTGGGAGATACTGGACGCTGATTGCCCGAGATGGAGTAAGTTCATCCGGGAGGGGATTGAGCTCTTCGAGTCTCAATGCAAGGTTCAGGAAGAGCCCAAGCGCAGGCAGCGGAAGGAGCGTGCGGCAAACCAACCCCACCGAACACTTCCCTCGATGAATATCTGTCCCACCTGTAACAGGGTCTGTGGCTCTCTTATCGGACTGTTCAGCCAAAAAAGAGCTCCCTCTTGCAGTGGAAGCAAGTCCTCCTCGATTCTGAAAGACTGCCTATGTTTGATTGATTGAGATCAATCTGAGGCATTGCGCTATAATTACAATATCCTAGCTCAGTTCTGCAATAAAGTCTGCACACGTCTGATTAGTACTTAGATTGGAGCCTTAATATCGGGTGTACTAGGCTTTTCCTATTAGTCGAGATTGTCATTGCCTTCATTCAGCACTCCATTTGCTGTTCATTCTTGCCCTTTCCACAACTCTCTCTCTCTCTCTCTCTCGCTCTCTAATAGGTACAGGTCTGATGTGTACTTAGCAATGAAGGCTCGGGCTTGTATTCTGTGTGTGTGTGTTAGCGAGAGATGGCTCGAAGGGAGGTAGAAAAGAAGATGGTAAGGCAGGTAAAAAGCAATGTATGAGGTACAAATGCTTCCGAGCTGTTTGATCGCATTCGCCTGTTTGACAGCATTCATGTATCTGCTGACAGAAAGCTATAAGCAGCTATCTGTGGCTCTCTAAGTAAAGAGAGAGCCAGCGGTTAAATAGGTACGGCCCATTCTATTATTAAAACGCCTAATCTCGTCGGATCTCGGATACGATACAGAGTAAGGCCTGGTTAGACTTGGATGGGAGACGGCCTGGGAATAGCAAGTGCAGTAGGATTTTACTGCCGCCACAGGCCGCTCATGGTTCTGCACACACACTGACGTTAATCCATCAACAACCTTTTTTCTGCACTCTTTCTCACTTTCCTTTCACCACTTCTTTCCTGCACATTCTCTTGCTGCTACACAAATGCAAGGAGGTCGACGCAGGAGCCGAAAGAACGCAGAAGAACAAAATAAGATTGCAAAAAACCACATGTTGGCGGAGGGGCACCAGGACGCAGCAGCAGAGAGGAGCGACAAAATGCATCGAAACCTGGGAGGGACAAAAAGCAACAGAACAAAGAATAGTGTTGGAAGAGCAGCAATTCAATGCAGGAAAAAAAGCAAAGCCAACTAGCATGCTGCCGGAATGCATGTGTGTTAATGTGATGAATGTTACAATGGGATTGACGAGAAGCAGGCGCCACTTGCCAGGTGGGGTTATGAAATGTGGCTATAATGGAGATCTGGATCAAAAATGGGTAGGATTGGAATTAAACAATCTTGGCGATTTGGGGGCAGTGGAAGCTTTTTATTGGGAAGAGTGATTTGGGGATGGGAAATATGGGGGGAGAGCGATTTGAGGGATGAGAGATTTTGAGTTTGGGGAGCGTGAGATTTGGGGGTGAGTGAGTGAATGATGTGGCCGCGAGTGAGGGAATGGTGAAGGTCATACAGATTTGAAGCTTGAGGCAAGGCAATGAAAGTGGTAGGGCTTGTAGTCTGTTTGTGTGGAGGTGGTGGAAGGCAAATGGTGAAATCAAAATTGAGTGTGGATTACTTGCATGAATGCACAGACTGAGAAAAAGAAACGAAGAACAGCCGTATGCCTGTTTAAGTAAAGAGAAAGCACATCGCCAATATTTATGGCTGCACTAGTCTAAAAACGCCCAAGCTCGTTTGTTTTTAGAAGTTAACCAGAGTCAGGCCTGTTTATTATATGGAAGGGAGACTGCCTGGGAATGCCCGTTGCCAGATTATTTTGCTGCCGCCACAGGCCGCTCATGGTTCTGCACACACACTGCCACTAATCCATCAACAAACTCTTTGCTGCTCTCTCTCTCCCTTTTCTTACAATATTTCTTTCCTGCACATTCTCCTGCTGCTACACAAATGCAAGGGTGTCGAGACAGATGGCGAATGAACGCAGAACAACAAAATAAAATAGCAAAAATAGCAAATAGCAATGTCTCGAAGTGAGATAGAAAATAAGATAGCAAAGCAGGTAAATTAAAAGGAAAGTAGTACTAAAAGGAAAGGAAACAGCTTCAGAGCTGTTTGATAGCATTCATGTATGAGCTGACAGAAAGCAATTAGCTGCTGTCTGATGCTCATCGAGTAAAGATAAAACCAGCTGTTATATAACTACGGCCATACCAGTCTGAAAAATTCTGATATCGGATATGAAGCAGAGTAAGGCCTAGTTACTACTTGGAAGGGAGAACGTCTGAGAATACCAAGTGCTGTAGATTTGTGCTGCAACCTCGGCCTGCTTGCAATATTCACACAGTCGTCAACCAATCAACAAGCTTTTCGATTCTCCCTCGTGCATTCAGTTTCTCTCTCACATTCTCCCTTCATATTTCCAAATATTTGCTGCTCATTCTCCTGCTGCCATAGAAAGGCAAGTTTGTCCACACACAACCAAAGAAAAATACAGCAAAAAAGTAACCGAGCAAAATGTTCTGTGTGGAGAAAGAGTCAGACTGAACACTGTGAGCTCGAAGTAAAGTGTGACCTGATTATTTTATTGCAGGTCTCCAGAGTGCCTCTCCAATCAGTGAAACCGTCCGAAATACCAGTGCTCCCAAGAGATTATGCGATCGCTTCGGACTCTGGGGAAGGAATCCTCTGGTGGTTGTACAGAGTAAATACAAGTCCACCTCTATAACAACATTCCCCACCAAAGCTAATAGTGTAACTATTTACAATGTGAGTTGATCTGGGCCCTTTCTTGCCCTGGTTGATTGTGTCGATGTGAAATCTAGTGTTGTTGAATCATTTGTTGGGCCCTCGCTGGGCTGCTGTGCAGCTGGCCTTGCTTGGATTCCTGGTGGGTTGCGAATTGTAGCCGTGCTGTTCATGATGGTTTCTGCTTCGTGGTCTGGCGTGGTGTCGGTTGGCACTGCTGTGGGCGCTGGGGAATCAGAAAAGGTAAGGTCTATCTTGGGTTGCTCAGGGTAGTCCGTTAATCTGAGTTTGATTTGGTCCAAGTGTATCCAGTGAATGAGTCCATTTGAAGGTTTGACCCGACACACCCAGGTCCCCTCTGTGGGCACCACAGTGCCGGGAAGCCTCTTTGGACATTGTCCATGATTTAATATAAATACAGTATCATTGACTTCAATCTCGCGTGACACATTTACGCTATCATTGAATGCAATTTGTTGAAGCCGCCTGCTCTCTGCCTGTTCATGTAGATCAGGGTGAACTAACGAGAGCCTTGAATTAAGTGCTCTTTTCATGAGCAGTTCAGCAGGTGGAATCCCAGTCAGTGGTCTTGTGCGGTAGCTAAGCAGAACTCGGGATAGGCGAGTTTCCAATGAGCCTTCAGTTACGTTCTTCAAGCCTTGCTTGATGGTTTGCACTGCTCTCTCTGCCTGACAATTGGACAATGGTTTGAACGGGGCAGATGTGACATGTTTGATCTCCTTACGGTTCATGAATTCGTTGAACTCAGCACTAGTAATACACGGCCCGTTTTCGCTCACCAGGACATCGGGTAAGTCGTGTGTGGCTAACATGGCGAGCAGGATTTCAGTTGCAGCAGTGGACGTGCTAGCCGACATTATCTCACATTCAATCCACTTGGGGTACGCGTCTACAAGCACAAGCAATATTTTACCCAAGAACAGGCCTGCATAGTCGACGTATACCCTAGACCACGGTTTGGAGGGCCACAGCCGTAAACTTAGCGGCTCTCCCTGGGTACATTGCTAAACTGCGAGCATGTATTAAATCTGCGAATGCAGAACTCTAAGTCTGAATCGATGCTGGGCCACCATAGATGGGATCTGGCTATCGCTTTCATCATTATGATGCCTGGGTGTGCACTGTGGAACTCGTTGATTAAGGTGTCTCTGCCCTTCTTGTGGACCACTACTCGATTCCCCCACAGAAGGCAGTCTGCATGTATAGATATTTCATCTTTGCGCCGCTGGAACGGCTTTATCTCTTCCTGCATTTCCACTGCGACACTGGACTAGCTCCCGTGAAGCACACAGCTTTACACTGGAAATAATAAGATATCCTGGCTTGACAAGGTTTTGAAATGCCGGGCAATGACGGGTTATTGCTCACTCTCAATTGCTTCCATCACCTTGATTGGATCTGCGGGCTGCGCCATTTCCACCCCCGTGGCGTGCAATGGCAGCCTACTGAGAGCATCGGCGTCTTTTCTTTGCCTGGCCTGTGGTGAATGGCGTTTTTATATGCGGACAAGGTGAGCACCCATCTCTGGATGCGGGCCAATGCGTTGGAATTTATCCCTTTACTATCAGAAAACTGTGAGATAAGTGTCTTATGATCCGTTTCCAATTCGAATTTTAGCCCTAACAGGTATAGATGAATTTTATTGACCCCATAGACACACGCTAACGCTTCTTTTTCAATCAAGCTGCACGCTGTCTCGGCCTTAGACAGATCCTGGATGCATAAGCAACCAGTTTCAGGTTCCCGAAGTCATTAGTTAATACAATACACACCCGACGCCATATGACGACGTATCACATGCTAGTACCAAACGCTTACATGGATCATGCAACACAAGCAATTTGTTTCAGCATAACAATTTTCTCGCTTTTACAACGGCATTTTCTTGGCTTTTGCCGCAAACCTATTCGCCGCCTTTTCATACAAAGACATGAAGTGGTTCTCGAAGGGTGCTCAGTCCCGGTATGAAGTTACCAAAGTAGTTCAAGCGTCCCAGAAACGACCGCAGCTCCGTCACGTTCTGTGGCATGCGTGCCTTATCGAGTGCTTCAGTTTTCACGTTGGTGGGCCTGATGCCATCTACCGCAATCCTCCTTCCCATGAACTCCACTTCAGGCGCCATGAAAACGCACTTCGAGCATTTTAACGTGAGCCCCACGCGTTTGAGTCGACTACGAACCTCCTCCAGGTTCTGCAGCTGGTTGGCTGTGTTGCGACCAATGAACAAGGTGTCGTCCTGGAAGACCACGGTGTGTGGGACCGACTTCAGTAAACATTAAATTTTTCTCTAGAATATCGCCACCGCTGATCGAATTACAAACGGGCATCTGGTATAAAGACAAATACCTTTGTCCTTGTCGATGCTGGTGAGGGCATTCGATGATTCCTCCAGTTCCTGCGTCGTGTTGGCTGAACTCCGATCCAGCTTCGTGAACGTCTTTCATCCTACCAGCATTTCAAAAATGTTGTCGGACTTTTAGAGTGGGTATTGGTCCTGCAGGGAAAAACGTTTGATTGCTAATTTGGAATCGCCGACAATTGTGACAGTGCCATCTCCCTTGAGAACTTGGACAGTAGGACTGGCCCACTTGCTTAACTCGATCGGTGAAATGCAGCTGCTCTAGCTCGATCTCTGCCCTTTCTCTCATCATGTATGGTACGGTTCTCGCCTTTTGATGGATGGGTCGCGCTCCCAGAATTAGGTGGATCTGCACTTTTGCTCCTTGGAATTTGCCGATGTCTGGTTCGAACACCGAAGGAAATGTGTTTAACACTTGGGCAGGACCGGATCCAATATCCTCGGGGGAGTGTTTGCTAGTGCGGTTGGGGAGGAGTTACACTAATATGGCAGGAGGATGGGAACCTATGCAGGGAGACAGAGGGAAGTAGAATGGGGGAAGAAGCAAAAGAGAGAAAGAGGAAAAGTAAAAGTGGAGGGCAGAGAAACCGAAGGCAAAAAGCAAAAAGGGCCACATTACAGCAAAATTCTAAAGGGGAAAATTGTGTTAGAAAGACAAGCCTGAAGGCTCTGTGCCTCAATGCAAGGAGTATTCGGAATAAGGTGGACTAATTAACTGCACAGATAACAGTTAACGGGTATGATGTAATTGGCATCACGGAGACTTGGCTCCAGGGTGACCAAGGCTGGGAACTCAACATCCAGGGGTATTCAACATTTAGGAAGGATAGACAGAAAGGAAAAGGTGGCATGGTGGCATTGCTGTCTAAAGAGGACATTAATGCAATAGAAAGAAAGGACATTAGCTTTGATGCTGTGGAATCATTATGGCTGGAGCTGCAGAATACCAAGGGGCAGAAAACGCTAGTGGGAGCTGTGTACAGACCACCAAACAGTAGTAGTAAGGTTGGGGACAGCTAAAAACAAAAAATAAGGGATGCATGCAATAAAGGTACAGCAGTTATCATGGGTGACTTTAATCTACATATTGATTGGGCTAATCAAACTGGTAGCAATGCGGTGGAGGAGGATTACCCGGAGTGTATTAAGGATGGTTTTCTAGACCAATATATCGAGGAACCAACCAGTGAGCTGGCCATCCAAGACTGGGTGATGTGTAATGAAAAAGGACTTATTAGCAATCTTGTTGTGCAAGACCCCTTGGGGAAGAATGACCATAACATGGTAGAGTTCTTTATTAGGATGAAGAGTGACACAGTTAATTCAGAAACTAGGGTCCTGAACTTAAGGAAAGGTAACTTCGGTGGTTGGAGGCGTGAATTGGCTCGAGTAGACTGGCAAATGATACTTAAAGGGTCGACGGTGGATAGGCAATGTCAAACATTTAAAGATCACATGGATGAACTTCAGCAATTGTACATCCCTGTCTGGAGTAAAAATAAAAGGGGGAAGCTGGATCAACCGTGGCTAACAAAGGAAATTAAGGATAGTATTAAATACAAGGAAGAGGCAGATAAATTGGTCAGAAATAGCAGCAAACCTGAGGACTGGTAGAAATTTAGAATTCATCAGAGGGGGCCAAAGGGTTTAACTAAGAGGGGGAAAATAGAGTACGAAAAGAAGCTTGCCGGGCACATAAAAACTGACTGCAAAAGCTTCCACAGATATGTGAAGAGAAAAAGATTCGTGAAGACAAATGTAGTAGCCTTGTAGTCGGATTCAGGTGAATTTATAAAGGGGAACAAGAAATGGCAGACCAATTGAACAAATACTTTGGTTCTGTCTTCACGAAGGAAGACACAAATAACCTTCCGAAAGTATTAGGGGAACGAGGGTCTAATGAGAAGGAGGAACTGAAGGATATCCTTATTTGGCGGTAAATTGTGATGGCGAAATTGATGGGATTGAAGGCCGATAAATCTCCGAGGCCTGATAGTCTGCATCCTAGAGTACTTAAGGAAGTGGCCCTAGAAATAGTAGATTCATTGGTGATCATTTTCCAACAGGCTATCGACTCGGGATCAGTTCCTATGGACTGGAGGGTAGCTAATGTAACACCACTATTCAAAAAGGGAGCGAGAGAGAAAGCGGGTAATTATAGACCGGTTAGATCGACATCAAGTGTAGGAAAAATGTTGGAATCAATTATTAAGGATGAAATAGCAGCGCATTTGGTAAGCAGTGACAGCATCGGTCCAAGTCAGCATCGATTCATGAAGGGGAAATCATGCTTGAGAAAGCTTCTGGAATTTTTTGAGGATGTAACCAGTAGAGTGGACAAGGACCAACCAGTGGATGTTTTGTATTTGGACTTTCAAAAGGCTTTCGACAAGGTCCCACACAAGAGATTGGTGTGCAAAATCCAAGCACATGGCATTGGGGCTAATATACTAACCTGGAAAGAGAAATGGTTAGCAGACAGGAAGCAGAGATTCAAGATAAACAGGTCCTTTTCAGAATGGCAGGCAGTGACAAGTGGAGTACCGCAGGGCTCAGTGCTGGGACACCAGCTCTTTACAATATACATCAATGATTTGGATGAAGGAATTGAGTGTAATATTTCCAAGTTTACAGATGACACTAAACAAGGTGGTGATGTGAGCTGTGAAGGGGACGCTAAGAGGTTGCAGGGTGACTTAGACAGGTTAGGTGTGTGGGCAAATGCATGGCAGATGCAGTATAATGTGGATAAATGTGAGGTTATCTACTTTGCAGGCAAAAACGCGAAGACAGAATATTATCTGAATGATGGCAGATTAGGAAAAGGGGAGGTGCAGCGACATCTGAGTCTCATGGTTCATCAGTCATTGAAAGTTGGCATACAGGTGCAGCAGGCGGTAAAGAAGGCAAATGATATGTTGGCCTTCATAGCTAGGGGATTTGAGTATAGGAGCAGGGAGGTCTTACTGCAGTTGTACAGGGCCTTGGTGAGGCCTCACCTGGAACATTGTGTTCGATTTTGATCTGCTAATCTGAGGAAGGACGTTCTTGCTATTGAGGGAGTGCAGCGAAGGTTCACCAGATTGATTCCCGGGATGGCTGGACTGACATATGAGGAGAGACTGGATCAACTAGGCCTGTATACGTTGGAGTTTAGAAGGGTAAGATGGGGTCTCATAGAAATATACAAGATTCTGACGGGACGGGACAGGTTAGATGCGGGTAAATTGTTCCAGATGTTGCGGAAGTCCAGAACCAGGCGACACAGTCTTAGGGTAAGGGGTAGGCCATTTAGGACTGAGATGAGGAGAACCTTCTTCACTCAGAGAGTTGTTAACCTGTGGAATTCCCTGCCTCAGAGAGTTGTTGATGCCATTTCATTGGTTATATTCAAAAGGGAGTTAGATGTGGCTCTTACGGCTAAAGGGCTCAAAGGATATTGAGAGAAAGCAGGAAAGGGGTATTGAGGGAATGTTCAGCCTTGATCTTATCGAATGGTGGTGCAGGCTCAAAGGGCCACATGGGCTACTCCTGCAACTATTTTCTATGTTTCTATATACCTGTGTCCCCATTTGCGCATGTCCCTGCTTCCTCCTGTCCCCATGTCCCCACATTGTCCCCATGTCCCCATGTCCTCATATCCCCATGTCCCCATGTCCACATGTCTCCATGTCCCCGTGACCCCGTGTCCCCATGTCCCCATGTCCTCATGTCCCCATGTCCCCATGTCCCCATGTCCCCGTCACCCCGTGTCCCCATGTCCCCATGTCCCCATGTCCCCGTGACCCCGTGTCCCCATGTCACCATCTCCCCGTGTCCCCGTGATCCCGCATCCCCATGTCCTCATGTCCCTATGTCACCAGTGTGTCCCCATATCACAATGTCCCCACAGAGTCCCCATGTCCCCATGACCCCCTGTCCCCCTGACACCATGTCCCCATGTCCCCTTATTCCCATGTCCCCATGTTTCCATATCCCTGTGTCTCCAAGTCCCCATGTCCCCATATCCCCATATCCCCATATCACTGTGTCCCCATGTCCCCATATCCCCATATCACTGTGTCCCCATGTCCCTATATCACGGTGTCCCCATATCCCCATATCCCCATATCCCCATATCACTGTGTCGCCATGTCCCCATGTCCCCATATCACTGTGTCCCCATATCCCCATATCCCCATATCATTGTGTCCCCATGTCCCCATATCCCCATATCACTGTGTCCCCATGTCCCCATATCCACATATCACTGTGTCCCCATGTCCCCATATCTCTGTGTCCCCACCTCCCCATGTCATTGTGTCCCCACATTCCCATATCCCAATATCACTGTGTCACCATGTCCCCATATCCCCATATCACTGTGTCCCCATGTTTGCATATCCATGTGTCTCCAAGTCCCCATGTCCCCATATCCCCATGTCCCCATGTCCCCATGTCCCCATATCCCCATATCTCTGTGTCCCCATATCCCCATATCACTATGTCCGCATTTCCCCATATCCCCATATCTCTGTGTCCCCATATCCCCATATCCCCATATCACTGTGTCCCCATGTCCCCATATCACGGTGTCCCCATATTCCCATATCGACATATCACTGTGTCCCCATGTCCCCATATCCCCATATCACTGTGTCCCCATGTCCCCATATCACTGTGTCCCCATATCCCCATATCCCCATATCACTGTGTCCCCATGTCCCCATGTCCCCTTATCCCTGTGTCCCCGTGTCCCCATGTCCCCATATCCCCATGTCCCCATATCCCCATGTCCCCATATCCCCATGTCCCCATATCCCCATGTCACCATATCCCCATATCCCCATGTCTCCATATCCCCATGTCCCCATGTCCCCATATCCCCATATCCCCATGTCCTCATATCCTCATGTCCCCATGTCCCCATGTCCCCATATCCCCATGTGCCCATATCCCCATGTCCCCATATCCCCATGTCCCCATGTCCCCATGTCCCCATATCCCCATATCCACATGTCCTCATATCCCCATGTCCCCATGTCCCCATGTCCCCATATCCAAATATCCACATGTCCTCATATCCCTGTGCCCCCGTGTCCCCATATCCCCATGTCCCCATATACCCATTTCAACATATCCCCATATCCGCATGTCCCCATGTCCCCATGTCCCCATGTCACCATATCCCCATATTCCCATGTCCCCATATCCCCATATCCCCATATCCCCATATCCCCATATCCCCATATCCCCATATCACCATATCGCCATATCACCATGTCCCGATATCCCCATATCCCCATATCCCCACGTCCCCATATCCCCATGTCCCCATGTCCCCATATCCCCATGTCCCCATATCCCCATATCCCCATATCCCCTTATCCCCACGACCCCATATCCCCATGTCCCCATGTCCCCATATCCCCATGTCCCCATGTCCCCATATCCCCATGTCCCCATGTCCCCATATCCCCATGTCCCCATGTCCCCATATTCCTGTGCCCCCGTTTCCCCGTATCCCCATGTCCCCATATCCCCATGTCCCGATATCCCTGTGCCCCCGTGTCCCCATGTCACCGTATCCCCATATCCCCATGTCCCCATATCCCCTTGTCCCCATATCCACTTATCCCCATATCACTGTGTCTCCATTTCGACATATCCCCATATCCCCATATCACTGTGTACCCATGTCCCCATATACACATATCACTGTCCCCATATCCCCATGTCCCCATATCCCCATATCCCCATGTCCCCATATCACCATGTCCCCATATCCCCATGTCACCATATCCCCATGTCCCCATATCCCCATATCCCCATATCCCCATGTCCCCATGTCCCCATATCCACATGTCCCCATCTCCGCATATCCCCAAGTCCCCATATCCCCATATCCCCATGTCCCCATATCCCCATATCCCCATATCTCCATGTCCCCATGTCCCCATATCCCCATATCTCCATGTCCCCATGTCCCCATGTCCCCATGTCCCCATATCCCCATATCCCCATGTCCCCATATCCCCATATCCCCATATCACCATATCCCCATATCACTGTGTCCCCATATCCCCATATCCCCATATCCCCATGACCCCATACCCCCTTGTCCCCATATCCCCATATCCCCATGTCGCCATATGCCCATATCCCCATGTCCCCATATCCCTGTGCCCCCGTGTACCCATATCTCCAGGTCCCCATATCCCCATGTCCCCATATCCCCATATCCCCATGTCTCCATATCCCCATATACCCATGTCCCCATATCGCCATATACCCATGTACTCATATCCCCATATCCCCATGTTCCCATATCCCCAAATCCTCATGTCCCCATATCCCTGTGCCCCCGTGTCCCCATATCCCCATGTATCCATATCCCCATGTCCCCATATCCCCAAAACCCCATGTCCCGATATGTCCATGTTCCCATATCCCTGTGCCACCGTGCCCCCTTATCCACATGTCCCCATATCCACATGTCCCCATATCCCTGTGCCCCCGTGTCCCCATATCCCCATGTCCCCATATTCCCATGCCCCCATATCCCCATGTCCCCATGTCCCCATATCCCCATATCCCCATGTCCCCATATTCCCATGCCCCCATATCCCCATTTCCCCATTTCCCCATATTCGCATATCCCCATATCTCCATGTCCCCATGTCCCCATATCCCCATATCCCCATATCCCCATATCCCCATGTCCCCATATCCCCTTATCCCCATGTCCCCATATCCCCATATCCCCATATCCCCATATCACCATATCCCAATGTCCCCATAATCCCCATGTCGCCATGTCCCCATGTCCCCATGTCTCCATGTCCCCATATCCCCATGTCCCCATATCCCCATATTCCCATGTCCCCATATCCCCATGTCCCCATTTCCCCATGTCCCCATATCCCCATGTCCCCATATCCTCATATCCCCATGACCCCATATCCCCATATCCCCATATCCCCATATCCCTATATCCCCATATCCATATATCCCCATGTCCCCATGTCCCCATGTCCCCATATCCCTGTGCACCCGTGTCCCCATATCCCCATGTCCCCATATCCCCATATCACCATATCCCAATGTCCCCATAATCCCCATGTCGCCATGTCCCCACGTCCCCATGTCCCCATGTCCCCATATCCCCATATCCCCATGTCCCCAAGTCCCCATATCCCCATATTCCCATGTCACCATATCACCATGTCCCCATATCCCCATGTCCCCATATCCCCATTTCCCCATATCCCCACGTCCCCATGTCCCCATATCCCCATATCCCCATGTCCCCATATCCCTATATCCCCATATCCCCATATCCCAATAGCCCCATGTCCCCATGTCCCCATGTCCCCATATCCCTGTGCACCCGTGTCCCCATATCCCCATGTCCCCATATCGCCATATCCCCATATCCCCATGTTCCGATATCCCCATATCACCATGTCCCCATGTACCCATATACCTATATCCCCATGTCCCCATATCCCCATGTCCCCATGTCCACATGTCCCCATATCCCTGTGCACCCGTGTCCCCATATCCCCATGTCCCCATATCCACATGTCCCCATATCCCTGTGCCCCCGTGTCTCCATATCCCCATGTCCCCATATTCCCATGCCCCCATATCCCCATGTCCCCATGTCCCCATAACCCCATATCCCCATACCCCCTTATCTCCATGCCCCCATATCTTCATGCCCCCATATCCCATGTCCCCATGTCCCCATATCTCCATGTCCCCATGTCCCCATATCCCCATGTCCCCATATCCCCATATCCCCATGTCCCCATATCCCCATGTCCCCATGTCCCCATATCTCCATGTCCCCATGTCCCCATATCCCCATGTCCCCATATCCCCATATCCCCATATCCCCATGTTCCCATATTTCCATGCCCCCATATCCCCATGTCCCCATATCCCCATGTCCCCATATCCCCATATCCCCATAACCCCATATCCCCATACCCCCTTATCTCCATGCCCCCATATCTCCATGTCCCCATGTCCCCATATCCCCATGTCCTCATTACCCCATATCCCAATGTCCCAATATTCGCATGCCCCCATATCCCCATGTCCCCATATCCCCATGTCCCCATATCCCCATATCCCCATAACCCCATATCCCCATACCCCCTTATCTCCATGCCCCCATATCTCCATGTCCCCATGTCCCCATATCCCCATGTCCCCTTATCCCCATATCCCCATGTCCCCATATCATATATCCCCATGACCCCATATCCCCATATCCCCATATCCCCATATCCCCATATCACCATATCCCCTTATCCCCATATCCCCATATCACAATATCCCCATGTCCCCATTTCCCCCATATCCCCATGTCCCCATATCCCTATATCCCCATATCCCCATATCCCAATAGCCCCATGTCCCCATGTCCCCATGTCCCCATATCCCTGTGCACCCGTGTCCCCATATCCCCATGTCCCCATATCGCCATATCCCCATATCCCCATGTTCCGATATCCCCATATCACCATGTCCCCATGTACCCATATACCTATATCCCCATGTCCCCATATCCCCATGTCCCCATGTCCACATGTCCCCATATCCCTGTGCACCCGTGTCCCCATATCCCCATGTCCCCATATCCACATGTCCCCATATCCCTGTGCCCCCGTGTCTCCATATCCCCATGTCCCCATATTCCCATGCCCCCATATCCCCATGTCCCCATGTCCCCATAACCCCATATCCCCATACCCCCTTATCTCCATGCCCCCATATCTTCATGCCCCCATATCCCATGTCCCCATGTCCCCATATCTCCATGTCCCCATGTCCCCATATCCCCATGTCCCCATATCCCCATATCCCCATGTCCCCATATCCCCATGTCCCCATGTCCCCATGTCCCCATATCCCCATGTCCCCATATCCCCATATCCCCATATCCCCATGTTCCCATATTTCCATGCCCCCATATCCCCATGTCCCCATATCCCCATGTCCCCATATCCCCATATCCCCATAACCCCATATCCCCATACCCCCTTATCTCCATGCCCCCATATCTCCATGTCCCCATGTCCCCATATCCCCATGTCCTCATTACCCCATATCCCAATGTCCCAATATTCGCATGCCCCCATATCCCCATGTCCCCATATCCCCATGTCCCCATATCCCCATATCCCCATAACCCCATATCCCCATACCCCCTTATCTCCATGCCCCCATATCTCCATGTCCCCATGTCCCCATATCCCCATGTCCCCTTATCCCCATATCCCCATGTCCCCATATCCCATATCCCCATGACCCCATATCCCCATATCCCCATATCCCCATATCCCCATATCACCATATCCCCTTATCCCCATATCCCCATATCACAATATCCCCATGTCCCCATTTCCCCCATATCCCCATGTCCCCATATCCCCATATCCCCATATCCACATATCCCCATATCACCATATCCCAATGTCCCCATAATCCCCATGTCGCCATGTCCCCATGTCCCCATGTCCCCATGTCCCCATGTCCCCATATCCCCATGTCCCCATGTCCCCATATCCCCATATTCCCATGTCCCCATATCCCCATGTCCCCATATCCCTATGTCCCCATATCCCCATATCCCCCTGTCCCCATATCCCCATATCCCCATGTCCCCATATCCCTATATCCCCATATCCACATATCCCCATGTCCCCACGTCCCCATATCCCTGTGCACCCGTGTCCCCATATCCCCATGTCCCCATATCGCCATATCCCCATATCCTCATGTCCCCATATCCCCATATCCACATGTCCCCATGTCCCAATATACCTATATCCCCATGTCCACATATCCCCATATCCCCATGTCCCCATATCCCTATATCCGCATATCCCCATATCCCCATGTCCCCATGTCCCCATGTCCCCATATTCCTGTGCACCCGTGTCCCCATATCCCCATGTCCTCATATCCACATGTCCCCAGATCCCTGTGCACCCGTGTCACCATATCCCCATGTCCCCATATTCCCATGCCCCCATATCCCCATATCCCCATGTCCCCATATCCCCATATCCCCATGTCCCCATATCCCCATATCCCCATATCCCCATGTCCCCATATCCCCATATCCCCATGTCCCCATATCCCCATATCCCCATATCCCCATGTGCCCATATCCCCATATCCCCATGTCCCCATGTCCCCATGTCCCCATATCCCCATGTCCCCAGATCCCCATATCCCCATGTCCCAATATCCCCATGTCCCCATATCCCCATATCCCGATATCCCCATGTCCCCATGTCCCCATGCCACCATATCCCCATATCCCCATATCCCCATATCACCATGTCCCCATGTCCCCATGTCCCCATATACCTATATCCCCATGTCCCCATTTACCTATATCCCCATATCCCCATATCCCCATGTCCCCATATCCCTATATCCACATATTCCCATATCCCCATGTCCCCATGTCCCCATGTCTCCATATCCCCATGTCCCCATATCCACATGTCACCATGTCCCTATATCCCCATATCCCCATATCCCCATGTCCCCATATCCCCATGTCCCCATGTCCCCATATCACCATGTCCCCATGTCCCCATGTCCCCATATCCCCATGTCCCTATGTCAACATATCCCCATATCCCCATGTCCCCATATTCCCATGCCCCCATATCCCCATTTCCCCATATTCGCATATCCCCATATCTCCATGTCCCCATGTCCCCATATCCCCATAACCCCATATCCCCATATCCCCATGTCCCCATATCCGCTTATCCCCATGTCCCCATATCCCCATATCCCCATATCCCCATACCACCATATCCCAATGTCCCCATAATCCCCATGTCGCCATGTCCCCATGTCCCCATGTCCCCATGTCCCCATATCCCCATGTCCCCATATCTCCATATTCCCATGTCCCCATATCCGCATGTCCCCATTTCCCCATGTCCCCATATCCCCATGTCCCCATACCCCCATATCCCCATGTCCCCATATCCCCATATCCCCATATCCCCATATTCCTATATCCCCATATCCATATATCCCCATGTCCCCATGTCCCCATGTCCCCATATCCCTGTGCACCCGTGTCCCCATATCCCCATGTCCCCATATCCCCATATCACCATATCCCAATGTCCCCATAATCCCCATGTCCCCATGTCCCCATGTCCCCATGTCCCCATATCCCCATGTTCCCAAGTCCCCATATCCCCATATTCCCATGTCACCATATCACCATGTCCCCATATCCCCATGTCCCCATATCCCCATGTCCCCATATCCCCACGTCCCCATGTCCCCATATCCCCATATCCCCATGTCCCCATATCCCTATATCCCCATATCCCCATATCCCCATGTCCCCATGTCCCCATGTCCCCATGTCCCCATATCCCTGTGCACCCGTGTCCCCATATCCCCATGTTCCCATATCGCCATATCCCCATATCCCCATGTCCCGATATCCCCATATCACCATGTTCCCATGTACCCATATACCTATATCCCCATGCCCCCATATCCCCATAGCCCCATGTCCCCATATCCCTATATCACCCTTATACCCATATCCCCATGTCCCCATGTCCCCATGTCCCCATATCCCTGTGCACCCGTGTCCCCATATCCCCATGTCCCCATATCCACATGTCCCCATATCCCTGTGCCCCCGTGTCTCCATATCCCCATGTCCCCATATTCCCATGCCCCCATATCCCCATGTCCCCATGTCCCCATAACCCCATATCCCCATATCCCCATATTCTCATGCCCCCATATCCCCATGTCCCCATGTCCCCATATCTCCATGTCCCCATTGCCCCATATCCCCATGTCCCCATATCACCATATCCCCATGTCCACATATCCCCATATCCCCATGTCCCCATAACCCCATATCCCCATGTCCCCATATCCCCACATCCCCATAACCCCATATCCCCATGTTCCCATATTTCCATGCCCCCATATCCCCATGTCCCCATATCCCCATGTCCACATATCCCCATATCCCCATGTCCCCATATCCCCATATCCCCATGTCCCCATATCCCCATATCCACATGTCCCTATGTCCCCATATCTCCATGTCCCCATGTCCCCATATCCCCATGTCCCCATATCCCCATGTCCCCATGGCCCCATATCCTCATATCCCCATGTCCCCATATCCCCATATCCCCATGTCCCCATGTCCCCATATCCCCATATCCCCATATCCCCATATCCCCATATCCCCATAACCCCATATCCCCATGTTCCCATATTTCCATGCCCCCATATCCCCATGTCCCCATATCCCCATGTCCCCATATCCCCATATCCCCATAACCCCATATCCACATATCCCCTTATCTCCATGCCCCCATATCTCCATGTCCCCATGTCCCCATATCCCCATGTCCTCATAACCCCATATCCCAATGTCCCAATATTCCCATGCCCCCATATCCCCATGTGCCCATGTCCCCATATCTCCATGTCCCCATGTCCCCATATCCCCATGTCCCCATATACACATGTCCCCAAATCCTCATGTCCCCTTATCCCCATATCCCCATGTCCCCATATCCGATATCCCCATGACCCCATATTCCCATATCCCCATATCCCTATATCCCCATGTCACCATATCCCCATATCCCCATGTCCCCATATCCCCATATCCCCATATCCACATATCCCCATATCACTATATCCCAATGTCCCCATAATCCCCATGTCGCCATGTCCCCATGTCCCCATGTCCCCAAGTCCCCATGTCCCCATATCCCCATGTCCCCATATCCCCATATTCGCATGTCCCCATATCCCCATGTCCCCATATCCCCATGTCCCCATATCCCCATATCCCCCTGTCCCCATATCCCCATATCCCCATATCCCCATGTCCCCATATCCCTATATCCCCATATCCACATATCCCCATTCCCCATTACCTGTGCACCCGTGTCCCCATATCGCCATATCCCCATATCCTCATGTCCCAATATCCCCATATCCATATGTCCCCATGTCCTCATATACCTATATCCCCATGTCCCCATATCCCCATATCCCCATTTCCCCATATCCCTATATCCGCATATCCCCATATCCCCATGTCGCCATGTCCCCATATTCCTGTGCACCCGTGTCCCCATATCCCCATGTCCCCATATCCACATGTCCCCATATCCCTGTGCCCCCGTGTCCCCATATCCCCATGTCCCCATATTCACATGCCCCCATATCCCCAAATCCCCATGTCCCCATATCCCCATATCCCCATGTCCCCATATCCCCATATCCCCATATCCCCATGTCCCCATATCCCCATATCCCCATGTCCCCATATCCCCATATCCCCATATCCCCATGTGACCATATCCCCATATCCCCATGTCCCCATGTACCCATGTCCCCATGTCCCCATGTCCCCATGTCACCATATCCCCATGTCCCCAGATCCCCATATCCCCATGTCCCAATATCCCCATGTTCCCATATCCCCATATCCCCATGTCCCCATGTCCCCATGCCACCATATCCCCATATCCCCATATCACCATGTTCCCATGTCCCCATGTCCCCATATACCTATATCCCCATGTCCCCATTTACCTATATCCCCATATCCCCATATCCCCATGTCCCCATATCCCTATATACCCATATCCCCATATCCGCATGTCCCCATGTCCCCATGTCCCCATACCCCCATGTCCCCATATCCCCATGTCACCATGTCCCTATATCCCCATTTACCCATATCCCCATGTCCCCATATCTCCATGTCCCCATATCCCCATATTCCCATGTCCCCATATCCCCATATCCCCATGTCCCCATATCCCCATATCCCCATGTTCCCATATCACAATATCCCCATCTCCCCAAGTCCCCATGTCCCCATATCCCTATGTCCCCATATCCCCATGTCACCATGTCTCTATATCCCCATATCCCCATATCCCCATGTCCCCATATCCCCATATCCCCATATCCCCAAATCCCCATGTCCACATATACCCATATCCCCATATCCCCATATCCCCATATCCCCATCTCCCCACATCCCCATATCCCCCATATCCCCATATCCCCATATCCCACATATCCCCATGTCCCCAGGTCCCCATATCCCCATATCCCCATATCCCTATATCCCCATATCCCCATATCCCCATATCCCCATGTACCCATATCCCAATGTCCCCATGTCCCCATATCCCCATGTCCCCATGTCCCCATATACCCATATCCCCATGTCCCCTTATCCGCATATCCCCATATCCCCATGTCCCCATATACCCAAATCCCCATGTCACCATGTCCCCATGTCCGCATGTCCCCATATCCCCATATACCCATATCCCCATATCCCCATATACCCATGTCCCCATATACCCAAACCCCCATGTCCCCATGTCCCCATAACCCCATGTCCCCATATCCCCATATCCCCATGTCCCCATATCGCCATATCCCCATGTCCCCATATCCCCATATCCCCATATCCCCAAATCCCCATGTCCACATATACCCATATCCCCATATCCCCATATCCCCATCTCCCCATATCCCCATGTCCCCATATCCCCATATCCCCAAATCCACATGTCCACATATACCCATATCCCCATATCCCCATATCCCCATATCCCCATCTCCCCACATCCCCATATCCCCCATATCCCCATATCCCCATATCCCACATATCCCCATGTCCCCAGGTCCCCATATCCCCATATCCCCATATCCCTATATCCCCATATCCTCATGTCCCCATGTCCCCATATACCTATATCCCCATGTCCCCATATCCCCATATCCCCATGTCCCCATATCCCTATATCCGCATATCCCCATATCCCCATGTCCCCATGTCCCCATGTCCCCATATTCCTGTGCACCCGTGTCCCCATATCCCCATGTCCCCATATCCCCATATCCCCATATCCCCATCTGCCCATATCCCCATATCCCCATGTCCCAATATCCCCATGTCCCCATGTCACCATATCCCCATGTCCCCAGATCCCCATATCCCCATGTCCCAATATCCCCATGTCCCCATATCCCCATATCCCCATATCCCCATGTCCCCATGTCCCCATGCCACCATATCCCCATATCCCCATATCCCCATATCACCTTGTCCCCATGTCCCCATGTCCCCATATACCTATATCCACATGTCCCCATTTACCTATATCCCCATATCCCCATATCCCCATGTCCCCATATCCCTATATCCCCATATCCCCATATCCGCATGTCCCCATGTCCCCATGTCCCCATACCCCCATGTCCCCATATCCCCATGTCCCCATATCCCCATATCCCCATATCCCCATATCCCCATATCCCCATGTCCCCATGTCCCCATGCCCCCATATCCCCATATCCCCATATCCCGATATCCCCATGTACCCATGTCCCCATGTCCCCATGTCCCCATATACCTCTATCCCCATGTCCCCATTTACCTATATCCCCATGTCCCCATATCGCCATATCCCCATGTCCCCATATCCCGATATCCCCATGTCACCATGTCTCTATATCCCCATATCCCCATATCCCCATATTCACATGTCCCCATATCCCCATATCCCCATATCCCCAAATCCCCATGTCCACATATACCCATATCCCCATATCCCCATATCCCCATATCCCCATATCCCCATCTCCCCACATCCCCATATCCCCCATATCCCCATATCCCCATATCCCACATATCCCCATGTACCCAGGTCCCCATATCCCCATATCCCCATATCCCTATATCCCCATATCCCCATATCCCCATATACCCATGTACCCATATCCCAATGTCCCCATGTCCCCATATCCCCATGTCCCCATGTCCCCATATACCCATATCCCCATGTCCCATTATCCGCATACCCCCATATCCCCATGTACCCATATACCCAAATCCCCATGTCCCCATGTCCCCATGTCCGCATGACCCCATATCCCCATATACCCATATCCCCATATCCCCATATCCCCATGTCCCCATATACCCAAATCCCCATGTCCCCATGTCCCCATATCCCCATGTCCCCATATCCCCATATCCCCATGTCCCCATCTCCCCATATCCCCATGTCCCCATATCCCCATATCCCCATATCCCCAAATCCCCATGTCCACATATACCCATATCCCCATATCCCCATATCCCCATATCCCCATCTCCCCACATCCCCATATCCCCCATATCCCCATATCCACATATCCCACATATCCCCATGTCCCCAGGTCCCCATATCCCCATATCCCCATATCCCTATATCCCCATATCCCCATATCCCCATGTACCCATATCCCAATGTCCCCATGTCCCCATATCCCCATGTCCCCATGTCCCCATATACCCATATCCCCATGTCCCCTTATCCGCATATCCCCATATCCCCATATCCCCATATACCCAAATCCCCATGTCCACATGTCCCCATGTCCGCATGTCCCCATATCCCCATATACCCATATCCCCATATCCCCATATCCCCATGTCCCCAAATCCCCATGTCCCCATATCCCCATATCCCCATGTACCCATATCCCAATGTCCCCATGTCCCCATATCCCCATGTCCCCATGTCCCCATATACCCATATCCCCATGTCCCCTTATCCGCATATCCCCATATCCCCATGTCCCCATATACCCAAATCCCCATGTCCCCATGTCTTCCTGTCCGCATGTCCCCATATCCCCATATACCCATATCCCCATATCCCCATATCCCCATGTCCCCATATACCCAAATCCCCATGTCCCCATATACCCATATCCCCATATCCCCATGTCCCCATATACCCAAATCCCCATGTCCCCATATCCCCATGTCCCCATATCCCCATATCCCCATGTCCCCATATCGCCATATCCCCATGTCCCCATATACCCAAGTCCTTATATCCCCATATCCCCTTGTCCCCATATCCCCAAATCCTCATGTCCCCATATCCCTGTGCCCCGTGTCCCCATATCCCCATGTACCCATATCCCCATGTCCCCATATCCCCATATCCCCATAACCCCATGTCCCCATATGTCCATTTTCCCATATACCTGTGCCACCGTGTCCCCTTATCCCTATGTCCCCATATCCACCTGTCCCCATATCCCTGTGCCCCCGTGTTCCCATATCCGCATGACCCCATATTCCCATGCCCCCATATCCCCATGTCCCCATGTCCCCATATCCCCATATCCCCATATCCCCATATTCCCATGCCCCCATATACCCATGTCCCCATGTCCCCATATCCCCATATCTCCATGTCCCCATGTCCCCATATCCCCATGTCCCAATATCCCCATATTCCCATGTCCCCATATCCCCATATCCCCATGTCCCCATATTATCATATCCCCATATCCCCATATCCCCATGTCCCCATGTCCCCATATCCCCATATTCCCATGTCCCCATATCCCCATGTCCCCATATCCCCATGTCCCCATATCCCCATATCCCCATGTCCCCATATCCCCATATCCCCATATCTCTATATCCCCATATCCCTGTGCACCCGTGTCCCCACATCCCCATGTCCCCATATCGCCATATGCCCATATCCCCATGTCCCCATATCCCTATATCCCCATATCCCCATATCCCCATGTCCCCATGTCCCCATGTCCCCATGTCCCCATATCCCTGTGCACCCGTGTCCCCATATCCCCATGTCCCCATATCCACATGTCCCCATATCCCTGTGCCCCCGTGTCCCCATTTCCCCATGTCCTCATATTCCCATTCCCCCATATCCCCATGTCACCATGTCCCCATATCTCCATGTCCCCATGTCCCCATAGCCCCATGTCCCCATATCCCCATATCACAATGTCCACATATCACAATATCCCCATGTCCCCATATCCCCATGTCCCCATGTCCCCATAACCCCATATCCCCATATCCCCATATTCCCAAGCCCGCATATTCCCATGTCCCCATGTCCCCATATCTCCATGTCCCCATGTCCCCATATCCCCATATCCCCATATCCCCATATCCCCATGTCCCCATATCCCCATATCCCCATGTCCCCATATCCCCATATCCCCATGTCCCCATATCCCCATATTTCCATGCCCCCATATCCCCATTTCCCCATATCCCCATGTCCCCATATCCCCATATCCCCATAACCCCATATCCCCATATCCCCTTATCTACATGACCCTATATCTCCATGTCCCCATGTCCCCATATCCCCATGTCCCCATAACCCCATATCCCCATGTCCCAATATTCCCATGCCCCCATATCCCCATGTCCCCATATCCCCATATCACCATATCCCCATATCAACATATCCCCATGTCCCCATGTCCCCATGTCCCCATATCCCCATGTCCCCATATCCACATGTCCCCATATCCCTGTGCCCACGTGTCCCCACATCCCCATGTCCCCATATTCCCATGCCCCCATATCCCCATCTCCCCATGTCCCCATATCTCCATGTCCCCATGTCCCCATATCCCCATATCCCCATATCCCCATATCCCCATATCCCCATGTCCCCATGTCCCCATGTCCCCATGTCCCCATGTACCCATGTCCCCATATCCTCTTATCCCCATGTCCCCAGATCCCCATATCCCCATGTCCCCATGTCCCCATGTCCCCATATCCCCATATCCCCATATCCCCATGTCCCCATATCCCCATATCCCCATATCCCCATGTCCCCATGTCCCCATATCCCCATATACATGTATCCCCATGTCCACATTGACCTATATCCCCATATGCCCATGTCCCGATATCCCCATATCCCCATATCCCCAAATCCCCATGTCCCCATATCCCCATATCCCCAAAACCCCATATCCCCATGTCCCCATGTCGCCATGTCCCCATGTCCCCATATCCCCATATCCCCATGTCCCCATATCCCCATGTCCCCATATCCCCATTTCCACATATCCCCATATCCCCATATCCCCATATCTCCCCATATCCCCATATCACCATATCCCCCATATCCACATGTCCCCATGTCCCCATGTCCCCATATACCCATGTCCCCATATCCCCATATCCCCATGTCCTTATATACCCAAATCCCCATGTCCCCATGTCCCCATATCCCCATGTCCCCATATCCCGATATCCCCATATCCCCATATCCCCATATCCCCATAGCCCCATCTCCCCAATATCCCCATATCCCCATATCCCCATGTCCCCATATCCCCATATCCCTATGTCCCCATATACCCATAACCCATGTCCCCATATCCCCATATCCGAATATCCCCAAATCCCCATGTCCCCATGTCCCCATGTTCCCATGTCCCCAAAACCCCATATCCCCATATCCCCATATCCCCATGTCCCCATATACCCAAATCCCCATGTCCCCATGTCCCCATATCCCCATGTCCCCATATCCCCATATCCCCATGTCCACATATCCCCATATCCGCATATGCCCATATCCCCATGTGCCCAAATACCCACATCCCCATGTCCCCATGTCCCCATGTCCCCATATTCCCATATCCCCATATCCCCATATCCCCATATCCCCAAATCCCCATGTCCCCATATCCCCATGTCCCCATATCCTCAAATCCTCATGTCCCCATATCCCTGTGCCCCGTGTCCCCATATCCCCATGTACCCATATCCCCATGTCCCCATATCCCCATATCCCCATAACCCAATGTCCCCATATGTCCATTTTCCCATATCCCTGTGCCACCGTGTCCCCTTATCCCTATGTCCCCATATCCACCTGTCCCCATATCCCTGTGCCCCCGTGTTCCCATATCCCCATGTCCCCATATTCCCATGCCCCCATATCCCCATATCCCCATGTCCCCATATCCCCATATCCCCATATCCCCATATTCCCATGCCCCCATATACCCATGTCCCCATGTCCCCATATCCCCATATCTCCATGTCCCCATGTCCCCATATCCCCATGTCCCAACATCCCCATATTCCCATGTCCCCATATCCCCATATCCCCATGTCCCCATATCCCCATATCCCCATATCCCCATGTCCCCATGTCCCCATATCCCCATATTTCCTTGTCCCCATATCCCCATGTCCCCATATCCCCATGTCCCCATATCCCCATGTCCCCATATCCCCATATCCTCATGTCCCCATATCTCTATATCCCCATATCCCTGTGCACCCGTGTCCCCACATCCCCATGTCCCCATATCGCCATATGCCCATATCCCCATGTCCCCATATCCCTATATCCCCATATTCCCATATCCCCATGTCCCCATGTCCCCATGTCCCCATGTCCCCATATCCCTGTGCACCCGTGTCCCCATATCCCCATGTCCCCATATCCACATGTCCCCATATCCCTGTGCCCCCGTGTCCCCATTTCCTCATGTCCCCATATTCCCATGCCCCCATATCCCCATGTCACCATGTCCCCATATCTCCATGTCCCCATGTCCCCATATCCCCATGTCCCCATATCCCCATATCCCCATGTCCCCATATCCCCATATCCACATGTCCCCATATCCCCATGCCCCCATGTCCCCATAACCCCATATCCCCATATCCCCATATTCCCAAGCCCCCATATTCCCATGTCCCCATGTCCCCATATCTCCATGTCCCCATGTCCCCATATCCCCATGTCCCCATATCCCCATATCCCCATGTCCCCATATCCCCATATCCCCATGTCCCCATATCCCCATATCCCCATGTCCCCATATCCCCATATTTCCATGCCCCCATATCCCCATTTCCCCATATCCCCATCTCACCATATCCCCATATCCCCATAACCCCATATCCCCATATCACCTTTTCTCCATGACCCTATATCTCCATGTCCCCATGTCCCCATATCCCCATGTCCCCATGTCCCCATGTTCCCATGTCCCCATGTCCCCATGTCCCCATATCCCCATGTCCCCATGTCCCCATGTCCCCATGTCCTCATATCCCCATATCCCCATGTTCCCAGATCCCCATATCCCCATGTCCCCATGTCCCCATGTCCCCATATCCCCATATCCCCATATCCCCATGTCCCCATATCCCCATATCCCCATATCTCCATGTCCCCATGTCCCCATATCCCCATATACATATATCCCCATGTCCACATTGACCTATATACCCATGTCCTCATATCCCCATATCCCCATGTCCCGATATCCCCATATCCCCATATCCCCAAATCCCCATGTCCCCATATCCCCATATCCCCATATCCCCATATCCCCATATCCCCATGTCCCCATGTCCCCATGTCCCCATATCCCCATATCCCCATGTCCCCATATCCCCATGTCCCCATATCGCCATATGCCCATATCCCCATGTCCCCATATCCCTATATCCCCATATCCCCATATCCCCATGTCCCCATGTCCCCATGTCCCCATGTCCCCATATCCCTGTGCACCCGTGTCCCCATATCCCCATGTCCCCATATCCACATGTCCCCATATCCCTGTGCCCCCGTGTCCCCATTTCCCCATGTCCTCATATTCCCATTCCCCCATATCCCCATGTCACCATGTCCCCATATCTCCATGTCCCCATGTCCCCATATCCCCATGTCCCCATATCCCCATATCACAATGTCCACATATCACAATATCCCCATGTCCCCATATCCCCATGTCCCCATGTCCCCATAACCCCATATCCCCATATACCCATATTCCCAAGCCCGCATATTCCCATGTCCCCATGTCCCCATATCTCCATGTCCCCATGTCCCCATATCCCCATATCCCCATATCCCCATATCCCCATGTCCCCATATCCCCATATCCCCATGTCCCCATATCCCCATATCCCCATGTCCCCATATCCCCATATTTCCATGCCCCCATATCCCCATTTCCCCATATCCCCATGTCCCCATATCCCCATATCCCCATAACCCCATATCCCCATATCCCCTTATCTCCATGACCCTATATCTCCATGTCCCCATGTCCCCATATCCCCATGTCCCCATAACCCCATATCCCCATGTCCCAATATTCCCATGCCCCCATATCCCCATGTCCCCATATCCCCATATCACCATATCCCCATATCAACATATCCCCATGTCCCCATGTCCCCATGTCCCCATATCCCTGTGCCCACGTGTCCCCATATCCCCATGTCCCCATATTCCCATATCACCATATCCCCATATCAACATATCCCCATGTCCCCATATCCACATGTCCCCATATCCCTGTGCCCACGTGTCCCCATATCCCCATGTCCCCATATTCCCATGCCCCCATATCCCCATCTCCCCATGTCCCCATATCTCCATGTCCCCATGTCCCCATATCCCCATATCCCCATATCCCCATATCCCCATATCCCCATGTCCCCATGTCCCCATGTCCCCATGTCCCCATGTACCCATGTCCCCATATCCTCTTATCCCCATGTCCCCAGATCCCCATATCCCCATGTCCCCATGTCCCCATGTCCCCATATCCCCATATCCCCATATCCCCATGTCCCCATATCCCCATATCCCCATATCCCCATGTCCCCATGTCCCCATATCCCCATATACATGTATCCCCATGTCCACATTGACCTATATCCCCATATCCCCATGTCCCGATATCCCCATATCCCCATATCCCCAAATCCCCATGTCCCCATATCCCCATATCCCCATATCCCCATATCCCCATATCCCCATGTCCCCATGTCGCCATGTCCCCATGTCCCCATATCCCCATATCCCCATGTCCCCATATCCCCATGTCCCCATATCCCCATTTCCACATATCCCCATATCCCCATATCCCCATATCTCCCCATATCCCCATATCACCATATCCCCCATATCCACATGTCCCCATGTCCCCATGTCCCCATATACCCATGTCCCCATATCCCCATATCCCCATGTCCTTATATACCCAAATCCCCATGTCCCCATGTCCCCATATCCCCATGTCCCCATATCCCGATATCCCCATATCCCCATATCCCCATATCCCCATAGCCCCATCTCCCCAATATCCCCATATCCCCATATCCCCATGTCCCCATATCCCCATATCCCTATGTCCCCATATACCCATAACCCATGTCCCCATATCCCCATATCCGAATATCCCCAAATCCCCATGTCCCCATGTCCCCATGTTCCCATGTCCCCAAAACCCCATATCCCCATATCCCCATATCCCCATGTCCACATATACCCAAATCCCCATGTCCCCATGTCCCCATATCCCCATGTCCCCATATCCCCATATCCCCATGTCCACATATCCCCATATCCGCATATGCCCATATCCCAATGTGCCCAAATACCCACATCCCCATGTCCCCATGTCCCCATGTCCCCATATTCCCATATCCCCATATCCCCATATCCCCATATCCCCAAATCCCCATGTCCCCATATCCCCATGTCCCCATATCCTCAAATCCTCATGTCCCCATATCCCTGTGCCCCGTGTCCCCATATCCCCATGTACCCATATCCCCATGTCCCCATATCCCCATATCCCCATAACCCAATGTCCCCATATGTCCATTTTCCCATATCCCTGTGCCACCGTGTCCCCTTATCCCTATGTCCCCATATCCACCTGTCCCCATATCCCTGTGCCCCCGTGTTCCCATATCCCCATGTCCCCATATTCCCATGCCCCCATATCCCCATATCCCCATGTCCCCATATCCACATATCCCCATATCCCCATATTCCCATGCCCCCATATACCCATGTCCCCATGTCCCCATATCCCCATATCTCCATGTCCCCATGTCCCCATATCCCCATGTCCCAACATCCCCATATTCCCATGTCCCCATATCCCCATATCCCCATGTCCCCATATCCCCATATCCCCATATCCCCATGTCCCCATGTCCCCATATCCCCATATTTCCTTGTCCCCATATCCCCATGTCCCCATATCCCCATGTCCCCATATCCCCATATCCCCATGTCCCCATATCCCCATATCCTCATGTCCCCATATCTCTATATCCCCATATCCCTGTGCACCCGTGTCCCCACATCCCCATGTCCCCATATCGCCATATGCCCATATCCCCATGTCCCCATATCCCTATATCCCCATATTCCCATATCCCCATGTCCCCATGTCCCCATGTCCCCATGTCCCCATATCCCTGTGCACCCGTGTCCCCATATCCCCATGTCCCCATATCCACATGTCCCCATATCCCTGTGCCCCCGTGTCCCCATTTCCTCATGTCCCCATATTCCCATGTCCCCATATCCCCATGTCCCCATATCCCGATATCCCCATATCCCCATATCCCCATATCCCCATAGCCCCATCTCCCCAATATCCCCATATCCCCATATCCCCATGTCCCCATATCCCCATATCCCTATGTCCCCATATACCCATAACCCATGTCCCCATATCCCCATATCCGAATATCCCCAAATCCCCATTACCCCATGTCCCCATGTTCCCATGTCCCCAAAACCCCATATCCCCATATCCCCATATCCCCATGTCCACATATACCCAAATCCCCATGTCCCCATGTCCCCATATCCCCATGTCCCCATATCCCCATATCCCCATGTCCACATATCCCCATATCCGCATATGCCCATATCCCAATGTGCCCAAATACCCACATCCCCATGTCCCCATGTCCCCATGTCCCCATATTCCCATATCCCCATATCCCCATATCCCCATATCCCCAAATCCCCATGTCCCCATATCCCCATGTCCCCATATCCTCAAATCCTCATGTCCCCATATCCCTGTGCCCCGTGTCCCCATATCCCCATGTACCCATATCCCCATGTCCCCATATCCCCATATCCCCATAACCCAATGTCCCCATATGTCCATTTTCCCATATCCCTGTGCCACCGTGTCCCCTTATCCCTATGTCCCCATATCCACCTGTCCCCATATCCCTGTGCCCCCGTGTTCCCATATCCCCATGTCCCCATATTCCCATGCCCCCATATCCCCATATCCCCATGTCCCCATATCCCCATATCCCCATATCCCCATATTCCCATGCCCCCATATACCCATGTCCCCATGTCCCCATATCCCCATATCTCCATGTCCCCATGTCCCCATATCCCCATGTCCCAACATCCCCATATTCCCATGTCCCCATATCCCCATATCCCCATGTCCCCATATCCCCATATCCCCATATCCCCATGTCCCCATGTCCCCATATCCCCATATTTCCTTGTCCCCATATCCCCATGTCCCCATATCCCCATGTCCCCATATCCCCATATCCCCATGTCCCCATATCCCCATATCCTCATGTCCCCATATCTCTATATCCCCATATCCCTGTGCACCCGTGTCCCCACATCCCCATGTCCCCATATCGCCATATGCCCATATCCCCATGTCCCCATATCCCTATATCCCCATATTCCCATATCCCCATGTCCCCATGTCCCCATGTCCCCATGTCCCCATATCCCTGTGCACCCGTGTCCCCATATCCCCATGTCCCCATATCCACATGTCCCCATATCCCTGTGCCCCCGTGTCCCCATTTCCTCATGTCCCCATATTCCCATGCCCCCATATCCCCATGTCACCATGTCCCCATATCTCCATGTCCCCATGTCCCCATATCCCCATGTCCCCATATCCCCATATCCCCATGTCCCCATATCCCCATATCCACATGTCCCCATATCCCCATGCCCCCATGTCCCCATAACCCCATATCCCCATATCCCCATATTCCCAAGCCCCCATATTCCCATGTCCCCATGTCCCCATATCTCCATGTCCCCATGTCCCCATATCCCCATGTCCCCATATCCCCATATCCCCATGTCCCCATATCCCCATATCCCCATGTCCCCATATCCCCATATCCCCATGTCCCCATATCCCCATATTTCCATGCCCCCATATCCCCATTTCCCCATATCCCCATCTCCCCATATCCCCATATCCCCATAACCCCATATCCCCATATCACCTTTTCTCCATGACCCTATATCTCCATGTCCCCATGTCCCCATATCCCCATGTCCCCATGTCCCCATGTTCCCATGTCCCCATGTCCCCATGTCCCCATATCCCCATGTCCCCATGTCCCCATGTCCCCATGTCCTCATATCCCCATATCCCCATGTTCCCAGATCCCCATATCCCCATGTCCCCATGTCCCCATGTCCCCATATCCCCATATCCCCATGTCCCCATGTCCCCATGTCCCCATATCCCCATATCCCCATATCCCCATGTCCCCATATCCCCATATCCCCATATCTCCATGTCCCCATGTCCCCATATCCCCATATACATATATCCCCATGTCCACATTGACCTATATACCCATGTCCTCATATCCCCATATCCCCATGTCCCGATATCCCCATATCCCCATATCCCCAAATCCCCATGTCCCCATATCCCCATATCCCCATATCCCCATATCCCCATATCCCCATGTCCCCATGTCCCCATGTCCCCATATCCCCATATCCCCATGTCCCCATATCCCCATGTCCCCATATCCCCATTTCCACATATCCCCATATCCCCATGTCCCCATGTCCCCATATACCCATGTCCCCATATCCCCATATCCCCATGTCCTTATATACCCAAATCCCCATATCCCCATGTCCCCATATCCCCATATCCCCATATCCCCATATCCCCGTATCCCCATATCCCCATAGCCCCATCTCCCCAATATCCCCATATCCCCATATCCCCATGTCCCCATATCCCCATATCCCCATGTCCCCATATACCCATATCCCCATGTCCCCATATCCCCATATCCGAATATCCCCAAATCCCCATGTCCCCATGTCCCCATGTTCCCATGTCCCCAAAACCCCATATCCCCATATCCCCATATCCCCATGTCCCCATATACCCAAATCCCCATGTCCCCATGTCCCCATATCCCCATGTCCCCATATCCCCATATCCCCATGTCCACATATCCACATATCCGCATATGCCCATATCCCCATGTGCCCAAATACCCACATCCCCATGTCCCCATGTCCGCATGTCCCCATATTCCCATATCCCCAGATCCCCATATCCCCATATCCCCATGTCCCCAAATCCCCATGACCCCATATCCCCATGTCCCCATATCCCCATATCCCCATGTCCCCATATCCCCATATCCCCATGTCCCCATATCCCCATATACCCAAGTCCTTATATCCCCATATCCCCATGTCCCCATATCCCCAAATCCTCATGTCCCCATATCCCTGTGCCCCGTGTCCCCATATCCCCATGTACCCATATCCCCATGTCCCCATATCCCCATATCCCCATAACCCAATGTCCCCATATGTCCATTTTCCCATATCCCTGTGCCACCGTGTCCCCTTATCCCTATGTCCCCATATCCACCTGTCCCCATATCCCTGTGCCCCCGTGTTCCCATATCCCCATGTCCCCATATTCCCATGCCCCCATATCCCCATATCCCCATGTCCCCATATCCCCATATCCCCATATCCCCATATTCCCATGCCCCCATATACCCATGTCCCCATGTCCCCATATCCCCATATCTCCATGTCCCCATGTCCCCATATCCCCATGTCCCAATATCCCCATATTCCCATGTCCCCATATCCCCATATCCCCATGTCCCCATATCCCCATATCCCCATATCCCCATGTCCCCATGTCCCCATATCCCCATATTCCCTTGTCCCCATATCCCCATGTCCCCATATCCCCATGTCCCCATATCCCAATATCTCCATGTCCCCATATCCCCATATCCCCATGTCCCCATATCTCTATATCCCCATATCCCTGTGCACCCGTGTCCCCACATCCCCATGTCCCCATATCGCCATATGCCCATATCCCCATGTCCCCATATCCCTATATCCCCATATTCCCATATCCCCATGTCCCCATGTCCCCATGTCCCCATGTCCCCATATCCCTGTGCACCCGTGTCCCCATATCCCCATGTCCCCATATCCATATGTCCCCATATCCCTGTGCCCCCGTGTCCCCATATCCCCATATCCCCATATTCCCAAGCCCCCATATTCCCATGTCCCCATGTCCCCATATCTCCATGTCCCCATGTCCCCATATCCCCATGTCCCCATATCCCCATATCCCCATGTCCCCATATCCCCATATCCCCATGTCCCCATATCCCCATATCCCCATGTCCCCATATCCCCATATTTCCATGCCCCCATATCCCCATTTCCCCATATCCCCATCTCCCCATATCCCCATATCCCCATAACCCCATATCCCCATATCACCTTTTCTCCATGACCCTATATCTCCATGTCCCCATGTCCCCATATCCCCATGTCCCCATAACCCCATATCCCCATGTCCCAATATTCCCATGCCCTCATATCCCCATGTCCCCATATCCCCATATCACCATATCCCCATATCAACATATCCCCATGTCCCCATGTCCCCATGTCCCCATGTCCCCATATCCCCATGTCCCCATATCCACATGTCCCCATATCCCTGTGCCCACGTGTCCCCATATCCCCATGTCCCCATATTCCCATGCCCCCATATCCCCATCTCCCCATGTCCCCATATCTCCATGTCCCCATGTCCCCTTATCCCCATGTCCCCATATCCCCATATCCCCATATCCCCATGTCCCCATATCCCCATATCCCCATGTCCCCATGTCCCCATGTCCCCATTTCCCCATGTCCCCATATCCCCATGTCCCCATGTCCCCATGTCCCCATGTCCCCATGTCCCCATGTCCCCATTTCCCCATGTCCCCAAAACCCCATGTCCCCATGTCCCCATGTCCCCATGCCCCCATATCCCCATATCCCCATGTCCCCAGATCCCCATATCCCCATGTCCCCATGTCCCCATGTCCCCATATCCCCATATCCCCATATCCCCATGTCCCCATATCCCCATATCCCCATGTCCCCATGTCCCCATATCCCCATATACCTATATCCCCATGTCCACATTGACCTATATACCCATGTCCTCATATCCCCATATCCCCATGTCCCGATATCCCCATATCCCCATATCCCCAAATCCCCATGTCCCCATATCCCCATATCCCCATATCCCCATATCCCCATGTCCCCATGTCGCCATGTCCCCATGTCCCCATATCCCCATATCCCCATGTCCCCATATCCCCATGTCCCCATATCCCCATTTCCACATATCCCCATATCCCCATATCCCCATATCTCCCCATATCCCCATATCCCCAAATCCACATGTCCCCATGTCCCCATGTCCCC
The DNA here is from genome assembly GCF_044704955.1 of Pristiophorus japonicus. Taxonomy (NCBI): domain Eukaryota; kingdom Metazoa; phylum Chordata; class Chondrichthyes; family Pristiophoridae; genus Pristiophorus; species Pristiophorus japonicus. Next base: position 242,594 of record NW_027253488.1, read on the forward strand.
ATATATCCATGTCCCCATATCCCCATATCCCCCATGTCCCCATATACCCAAATCCCCATGTCCCCATGTCCCCATATCTCCATGTCCCCATATCCCCATATCCCCATATCCCCATATCCCCATGTCCCCATATCCCCATATCCCCATGTCCCCATATACCCATATCCCCATGTCCCCATATCCCCATATCCGAATATCCCCAAATCCCCATGTCCCCATGTCCCCATGTTCCCATGTCCCCAAAACCCCATATCCCCATATCCCCATATCCCCATGTCCCCATATACCCAAATCCCCATGTCCCCATGTCCCCATATCCCCATGTCCGCATATCCCCATATCCCCATGTCCCCATATCCCCATATCCGCATATGCCCATATCCCCATGTCCCCAAATACCCAAATACCCATGTCCCCATGTCCCCATGTCCCCATGTCCCCATATTCCCATATCCCCATATCCCCATATCCCCATATCCCCATGTCCCCATATCCCCATGTCCCCATATCCCTATATCCCCATATCCCCATATCCCCAAGTCCCATATCCCCATATCCCCCATATCCCCTATCCCCATATCCCCATGTCCCCATATCCCCATATCCCCATATCCCCATATCCCCATGTTCCCATATCCCCATATCCCCATATACCCATGTCGCCATATCGCCATGTCCCCATATCCCCATATCAACATATCCCCATATTCCCATGTCCCCATATCCCCATATCCCCATATCCCCATATCCCCATATCCCCATATCCCCATATCCCCATGTCCCCATGTCCCCATATCCCCATGTCCCCATATCCCCAGATCCACATTTCCCCATATCCCCATATCCCCATATCCCCATATCCCCATGTCCCCATGTCCCCATGTCCCCATATCCCCATATCCCCATGTCCCCATATCCCCATATCCCCATATCCCCCATATCCTCATATCCCCATGTCACCATATGCCCATATACCCCATATCCCCATATCCCCATATCCCGATATCGCCATATCCCCCATATCCACATATAACCATGTCCCCATATCCCCATATCCCCATATCCCGATATCCCCATATCCCCATGTCGCCATATCCCCATATCCGTATATCCCCATATCCCCATATACCCAAATCCCCATGTCCCCATGTCCCCATATCCCCATGTCCCCATGTCCCCATATCCCCATACCCATATCCCCATATCCCCATATCCCCATCTCCCCAATATCCCCATATCCCCATATCCCCATGTCCCCATATCCCCATATCCCCATGTCCCGATATACCCATATCCCCATGTCCCCATATCCCCATATCCGAATATCCCCAAATCCCCATGTCCCCATGTCCCCATGTTCCCATGTCCCCAAAACCCCATATCCCCATATCCCCATATCCCCATGTCCCCATATACCCAAATCCCCATGCCCCCATGTCCCCATATTCCCATGTCCCCATATCCCTATATCCCCAAAACCCCATATCCCCATATCCCCATATCCCCATGTCCCCATATACCCAAATCCCCATGTCCCCATGTCCCCATGTCCCCATGTCCCCATGTCCCTATATTCCCATATCCCCATATCCCCATATCCCCATATCCCCATGTCCCCATATCCCCATGTCCCCATATCCCTATATCCCCATATCCCCATATCCCCAAGTCCCATATCCCCATATCCCCCATATCCCCATATCCCCATATCCCCATGTCCCCATATCCCCATATCCCCATATCCCCATATCCCCATGTCCCCAAATCCCCATATCCCCATATCCCCATATCCCCATCTCCCCATGTCCCCATATCGCCATATCCCCATATCCCCATATCACCATATCCCCATATTCCCATGTCCCCATGTCCCCATATCCCCATATCCCCATGTCCCCATATCCCCATGTCCCCATGTCCCCATATCCCCATGTCCCCATATCCCCAGATCCCCATTTGCCCATATCCCAAAATCCCCATGTCCCCATATCCCCATATCCCCATATCCACATATCCCCATATCCCCATATCCCCATATCCCCCATATCCTCATATCCCCATGTCACCATATGCCCATATCCCCATATACCCCATATCCCCATATCCCCATATCCCCATATCCCCCATATCCACATATCACCATGTCCCCATATCCCAATATCCCCATATCCCCCTATCCCGATATCCCCATATCCCCATGTCCCCATATCCACATGTCCCCATATCCCCATATCCCCATATCGCCATGTCCCCATATCCCCATATCCCCATTTCCCCATGTTCCCATATCCCCATATCCCCATATCGCCATATCCCCATGTCCACATGTCCCCATATCCCCATGTCCATATGTCCCCATATCACCATGTCGCCATGTCCCCATGTTCCCATATCCCCATATCCCCATATCCCCATGTCCCCATATCCCCATATCCCCATATCCCCATATCCCCATATCCCCCATATCCTCATATCCCCATGTCACCATATGCCCATATCCCCATATACCCCATATCCCCATATCCCCATATCCCCATATTCCCATATCCCCATATCCCCCATGTCCCCATATCCCCATGTCCCCATATCCCCATATCCCCATATCGCCATGTCCCCATATCCCCATATCCCCATTTCCCCATGTTCCCATATCCCCATATCTCCATATCGCCATATCCCCATGTCCACATGTCCCCATATCCCCATGTCCACATGTCCCCATATCGCCATGTCGCCATGTCCCCATGTCCCCATATCCCCATATCCCCATATCCCCATGCCCCCATATGCCCATATCCCCATATCCCCATGCCCCCATATCCTCATATCCCCATATCCCCATGTCCCCATATCCCCATATCCACATAACCCCATATCCCCATGTCACCATATCCACATATTCCCATATCCCCATGTCCCCATATCCCCATATCCCCATATCCCCATGTCCCCATGTCCCCATATCCCCATATACCCATGTCTCTATATCCTCATATCCCCATATCCCCATGTCCCCATATCCCCATGTCCCCATATCCCCATATTCCCATATCCCCATGTCCCAATATCCCCATGTCCCCATATCCCCATATCCCCATATCCGTATATCCCCATGTCCCCATATCCCCATATCCCGATGTCCACATATCTCCATATCCCCATATCCCCATGTCCCCATGTCCCCATATACCATTATCCCCATGTCCCCATATCCCCATATCCCCATGTCCCCATATCCCTATATCCCCATATCCCCATATCCCCATGTCCCCATGTCCCCATATCCCTGTGCACCCGTGTCCCCATATCCCCATGTCCCCATATTCCCATGCCCCCATATCCCCATGTCCCCATATCCCCATATCCCCATATCCCCATATCCCCCATGCCCCCATATCCTCATATCCCCATGTCCCCATATTCCCATATCTCCATAACCCCATATCCCCATGTCCCCATATCCACATATTCCCATATCCCCATGTCCCCATATCCCCATGTCCCCATATCCCCATATCCCCATATCCCCATGCCCCCATATCCCCATATACCCATGTCCCTATATCCTCATCTCCCCATATCCCCATATCCCCATGTCCCCATATCCCCATGTCCCCATATCCCCATATTCCCATATCCCCATGTCCCCATATCCCCATGTCCCCATATCCCCATATCCCCATATCCCTATATCCCCATGTCCCCATATCCCCATATCCCCATGTCCCCATATCTCCATATCCCCATATCCCCATATCCCCATGTCCCCATATCCACATATTCCCATATCCCCATGTCCCCATATCCCCATGTCCCCATATCCCCATATCCCCATATCCCCATGTCCCCATGCCCCCATATCCCCATATACCCATGTCCCTATATCCTCATCTCCCCATATCCCCATATCCCCATGTCCCCATATCCCCATGTCCCCATATCCCCATATTCCCATATCCCCATGTCCCCATATCCCCATGTCCCCATATCCCCATATCCCCATATCCCTATATCCCCATGTCCCCATATCCCCATATCCCCATGTCCCCATATCTCCATATCCCCATATCCCCATGTCCACATGTCCCCATATACCTATATCCCCATGTCCCCATATCCCCATATCCCCATATCCCCATATCCCTATATCCCCATATCCCCATATCGCCATGTCCCCATATCCCCATATCCCCATTTCCCCATGTTCCCATATCCCCATATCCCCATATCGCCATATCCCCATGTCCACATGTCCCCATATCCCCATGTCCTCATGTCCCCATATCACCATGTCGCCATGTCCCTATGTCCCCATATCCCCATATCCCCATATCCCCATGCCCCCATATCCCCATATCCCCATATCCCCCATGCCCCCATATCCTCATATCCCCATATCCCCATGTCCCCATATCCCCATATCTCCATAACCCCATATCCCCATATCCCCATATCCCCATGTCCCCATATACCCAAATCCCCATGTCCCCATGTCCCCATATCCCCATATCCCCATCTCCCCATGTCCCCATATCGCCATATCCCCATGTCCCCATATCCCCATATCCCCATATCCCCAAATCCCCATGTCCACATATACCCATATCCCCATATCCCCATCTCCCCATATCCCCATGTCCCCATATCCCCATATCCCCATATCCCCAAATCCCCATGTCCACATATACCCATATCCCCATATCCCCATATCCCCATATCCCCATCTCCCCACATCCCCATATCCCCCATATCCCCATATCCACATATCCCACATATCCCCATGTCCCCAGGTCCCCATATCCCCATATCTCCATATCCCTATATCCCCATATCCCCATATCCCCATGTACCCATATCCCAATGTCCCCATGTCCCCATATCCTCATGTCCCCATGTCCCCATATACCCATATCCCCATGTCCCCTTATCCGCATATCCCCATATCCCCATGTCCCCATATACCCAAATCCCCATGTCCACATGTCCCCATGTCCGCATGTCCCCATATCCCCATATACCCATATCCCCATGCCCCCATATCCCCATATCCCCATATCCCCCATGCCCCCATATCCTCATATCCCCATATCCCCATGTCCCCATATCCCCATATCTCCATAACCCCATATCCCCATATCCCCATATCCCCATGTCCCCATATACCCAAATCCCCATGTCCCCATGTCCCCATATCCCCATGTCCCCATATCCCCATATCCCCATGTCCCCATATCGCCATATCCCCATGTCCCCATATCCCCATATCCCCATATCCACAAATCCCCATGTCCACATATACCCATATCCCCATATCCCCATCTCCCCATAACCCCATGTCCCCATATCCCCATATCCCCATATCCCCATATCCCCATATCCCCATATCCCCATGTCCCCAAATCCCCATATCCCCATATCCCCATATCCCCATCTCCCCATGTCCCCATATCGCCATATCTCCATATCCCCATATCACCATATCCCCATATTCCCATGTCCCCATGTCCCCATATCCCCATATCCCCATGTCCCCATATCCCCATGTCCCCATGTCCCCATATCCCCATGTCCCCATATCCCCAGATCCCCATTTGCCCATATCCCAAAATCCCCATGTCCCCATATCCCCATATCCCCATATCCACATATCCCCATATCCCCATATCACCATATCCCCCATATCCTCATATCCCCATGTCACCATATGCCCATATCCCCATATACCCCATATCCCCATATCCCCATATCCCCATATCCCCCATATCCACATATCACCATGTCCCCATATCCCAATATCCCCATATCCCCCTATCCCGATATCCCCATATCCCCATGTCCCCATATCCACATGTCCCCATATCCCCATATCCCCATATCGCCATGTCCCCATATACCCATATCCCCATTTCCCCATGTTCCCATATCCCCATATCCCCATATCGCCATATCCCCATGTCCACATGTCCCCATATCCCCATGTCCATATGTCCCCATATCACCATGTCGCCATGTCCCCATGTTCCCATATCCCCATATCCCCATATCCCCATGTCCCCATATCCCCATATCCCCATATCCCCATATCCCCATATCCCCCATATCCTCATATCCCCATGTCACCATATGCCCATATCCCCATATACCCCATATCCCCATATCCCCATATCCCCATATTCCCATATCCCCATATGCCCCATGTCCCCATATCCCCATGTCCCCATATCCCCATATCCCCATATCGCCATGTCCCCATATCCCCATATCCCCATTTCCCCATGTTCCCATATCCCCATATCTCCATATCGCCATATCCCCATGTCCACATGTCCCCATATCCCCATGTCCACATGTCCCCATATCGCCATGTCGCCATGTCCCCATGTCCCCATATCCCCATATCCCCATATCCCCATGCCCCCATATGCCCATATCCCCATATCCCCATGCCCCCATATCCTCATATCCCCATATCCCCATGTCCCCATATCCCCATATCCACATAACCCCATATCCCCATGTCACCATATCCACATATTCCCATATCCCCATGTCCCCATATCCCCATATCCCCATATCCCCATGTCCCCATGTCCCCATATCCCCATATACCCATGTCTCTATATCCACATATCCCCATATCCCCATGTCCCCATATCCCCATGTCCCCATATCCCCATATTCCCATATCCCCATGTCCCAATATCCCCATGTCCCCATATCCCCATATCCCCATATCCGTATATCCCCATGTCCCCATATCCCCATATCCCGATGTCCACATATCTCCATATCCCCATATCCCCATGTCCCCATGTCCCCATATACCATTATCCCCATGTCCCCATATCCCCATATCCCCATGTCCCCATATCCCTATATCCCCATATCCCCATATCCCCATGTCCCCATGTCCCCATATCCCTGTGCACCCGTGTCCCCATATCCCCATGTCCCCATATTCCCATGCCCCCATATCCCCATGTCCCCATATCCCCATATCCCCATATCCCCATATCCCCCATGCCCCCATATCCTCATATCCCCATGTCCCCATATCCCCATATCTCCATAACCCCATATCCCCATGTCCCCATATCCACATATTCCCATATCCCCATGTCCCCATATCCCCATGTCCCCATATCCCCATATCCCCATATCCCCATGTCCCCATGCCCCCATATCCCCATATACCCATGTCCCTATATCCTCATCTCCCCATATCCCCATATCCCCATGTCCCCATATCCCCATGTCCCCATATCCCCATATTCCCATATCCCCATGTCCCCATATCCCCATGTCCCCATATCCCCATATCCCCATATCCCTATATCCCCATGTCCCCATATCCCCATATCCCCATGTCCCCATATCTCCATATCCCCATATCCCCATATCCCCATGTCCCCATATCCACATATTCCCATATCCCCATGTCCCCATATCCCCATGTCCCCATATCCCCATATCCCCATATCCCCATGTCCCCATGCCCCCATATCCCCATATACCCATGTCCCTATATCCTCATCTCCCCATATCCCCATATCCCCATGTCCCCATATCCCCATGTCCCCATATCCCCATATTCCCATATCCCCATGTCCCCATATCCCCATGTCCCCATATCCCCATATCCCCATATCCCTATATCCCCATGTCCCCATATCCCCATATCACCATGTCCCCATATCTCCATATCCCCATATCCCCATGTCCACATGTCCCCAAATACCTATATCCCCATGTCCCCATATCCCCATATCCCCATATCCCCATATCCCTATATCCCCATATCCCCATATCGCCATGTCCCCATATCCCCATATCCCCATTTCCCCATGTTCCCATATCCCCATATCCCCATATTGCCATATCCCCATGTCCACATGTCCCCATATCCCCATGTCCTCATGTCCCCATATCACCATGTCGCCATGTCCCTATGTCCCCATATCCCCATATCCCCATATCCCCATGCCCCCATAACCCCATATCCCCATATCCCCCATGCCCCCATATCCTCATATCCCCATATCCCCATGTCCCCATATCCCCATATCTCCATAACCCCATATCCCCATATCCCCATATCCCCATGTCCCCATATACCCAAATCCCCATGTCCCCATGTCCCCATATCCCCATATCCCCATCTCCCCATGTCCCCATATCGCCATATCCCCATGTCCCCATATCCCCATATCCCCATATCCCCAAATCCCCATGTCCACATATACCCATATCCCCATATCCCCATCTCCCCATATCCCCATGTCCCCATATCCCCATATCCCCATATCCCCAAATCCCCATGTCCACATATACCCATATCCCCATATCCCCATATCCCCATATCCCCATCTCCCCACATCCCCATATCCCCCATATCCCCATATCCACATATCCCACATATCCCCATGTCCCCAGGTCCCCATATCCCCATATCTCCATATCCCTATATCCCCATATCCCCATATCCCCATGTACCCATATCCCAATGTCCCCATGTCCCCATATCCCCATGTCCCCATGTCCCCATATACCCATATCCCCATGTCCCCTTATCCGCATATCCCCATATTCCCATGTCCCCATATACCCAAATCCCCATGTCCACATGTCCCCATGTCCGCATGTCCCCATATCCCCATATACCCATATCCCCATGCCCCCATATCCCCATATCCCCATATCCCCCATGCCCCCATATCCTCATATCCCCATATCCCCATGTCCCCATATCCCCATATCTTCATAACCCCATATCCCCATATCCCCATATCCCCATGTCCCCATATACCCAAATCCCCATGTCCCCATGTCCCCATATCCCCATGTCCCCATATCCCCATATCCCCATGTCCCCATATCGCCATATCCCCATGTCCCCATATCCCCATATCCCCATATCCCCAAATCCCCATGTCCACATATACCCATATCCCCATATCCCCATCTCCCCATATCCCCATGTCCCCATATCCCCATATCCCCATATCCCCAAATCCCCATGTCCACATATACCCATATCCCCATATCCCCATATCCCCATATCCCCATCTCCCCACATCCCCATATCCCCCATATCCCCATATCCACATATCCCACATATCCCCATGTCCCCAGGTCCCCATATCCCCATATCCCCATATCCCTATATCCCCATATCCCCATATCCCCATGTACCCATATCCCAATGTCCCCATGTCCCCATATCCCCATGTCCCCATGTCCCCATATACCCATATCCCCATGTCCCCTTATCCGCATATCCCCATATCCCCATGTCCCCATATACCCAAATCCCCATGTCCACATGTCCCCATGTCCGCATGTCCCCATATCCCCATATACCCATATCCCCATATCCCCATATCCCCATGTCCCCAAATCCCCATGTCCCCATATCCCCATATCCCCATGTACCCATATCCCAATGTCCCCATGTCCCCATATCCCCATGTCCCCATGTCCCCATATACCCATATCCCCATGTCCCCTTATCCGCATATCCCCATATCCCCATGTCCCCATATACCCAAATCCCCATGTCCCCATGTCTTCCTGTCCGCATGTCCCCATATCCCCATATACCCATATCCCCATATCCCCATATCCCCATGTCCCCATATACCCAAATCCCCATGTCCCCATATACCCATATCCCCATATCCCCATGTCCCCATGTCCCCATATCCCCATGTCCCCATATCCCCATGTCCCCATATCCCCATATCCCCATGTCCCCATATCCCCATATCCCCATGTCCCCATATACCCAAGTCCTTATATCCCCATATCCCCTTGTCCCCATATCCCCAAATCCTCATGTCCCCATATCCCTGTGCCCCGTGTCCCCATATCCCCATGTACCCATATCCCCATGTCCCCATATCCCCATATCCCCATAACCCCATGTCCCCATATGTCCATTTTCCCATATACCTGTGCCACCGTGTCCCCTTATCCCTATGTCCCCATATCCACCTGTCCCCATATCCCTGTGCCCCCGTGTTCCCATATCCCCATGTCCCCATATTCCCATGCCCCCATATCCCCATGTCCCCATGTCCCCATATCCCCATATCCCAATATCCCCATATTCCCATGCCCCCATATACCCATGTCCCCATGTCCCCATATCCCCATATCTCCATGTCCCCATGTCCCCATATCCCCATGTCCCAATATCCCCATATTCCCATGTCCCCATATCCCCATATCCCCATGTCCCCATATTATCATATCCCCATATCCCCATATCCCCATGTCCCCATGTCCCCATATCCCCATATTCCCATGTCCCCATATCCCCATGTCCCCATATCCCCATGTCCCCATATCCCCATATCCCCATGTCCCCATATCCCCATATCCCCATATCTCTATATCCCCATATCCCTGTGCACCCGTGTCCCCACATCCCCATGTCCCCATATCGCCATATGCCCATATCCCCATGTCCCCATATCCCTATATCCCCATATCCCCATATCCCCATGTCCCCATGTCCCCATGTCCCCATGTCCCCATATCCCTGTGCACCCGTGTCCCCATATCCCCATGTCCCCATATCCACATGTCCCCATATCCCTGTGCCCCCGTGTCCCCATTTCCCCATGTCCTCATATTCCCATTCCCCCATATCCCCATGTCACCATGTCCCCATATCTCCATGTCCCCATGTCCCCATATCCCCATGTCCCCATATCCCCATATCCCCATGTCCACATATCACAATATCCCCATGTCCCCATATCCCCATGTCCCCATGTCCCCATAACCCCATATCCCCATATCCCCATATTCCCAAGCCCGCATATTCCCATGTCCCCATGTCCCCATATCTCCATGTCCCCATGTCCCCATATCCCCATATCCCCATATCCCCATATCCCCATGTCCCCATATCCCCATATCCCCATGTCCCCATATCCCCATATCCCCATGTCCCCATATCCGCATATTTCCATGCCCCCATATCCCCATTTCCCCATATCCCCATGTCCCCATATCCCCATATCCCCATAACCCCATATCCCCATATCCCCTTATCTCCATGACCCTATATCTCCATGTCCCCATGTCCCCATATCCCCATGTCCCCATAACCCCATATCCCCATGTCCCAATATTCCCATGCCCCCATATCCCCATGTCCCCATATCCCCATATCACCATATCCCCATATCAACATATCCCCATGTCCCCATGTCCCCATGTCCCCATATCCCCATGTCCCCATATCCACATGTCCCCATATCCCTGTGCCCACGTGTCCCCATATCCCCATGTCCCCATATTCCCATGCCCCCATATCCCCATCTCCCCATGTCCCCATATCTCCATGTCCCCATGTCCCCATATCCCCATATCCCCATATCCCCATATCCCCATATCCCCATATCCCCATGTCCCCATGTCCCCATGTCCCCATGTCCCCATGTCCCCATATCCTCTTATCCCCATGTCCCCAGATCCCCATATCCCCATGTCCCCATGTCCCCATGTCCCCATATCCCCATATCCCCATATCCCCATGTCCCCATATCCCCATATCCCCATATCCCCATGTCCCCATGTCCCCATATCCCCATATACATGTATCCCCATGTCCACATTGACCTATATCCCCATATCCCCATGTCCCGATATCCCCATATCCCCATATCCCCAAATCCCCATGTCCCCATATCCCCATATCCCCATATCCCCATATCCCCATATCCCCATGTCCCCATGTCGCCATGTCCCCATGTCCCCATATCCCCATATCCCCATGTCCCCATATCCCCATGTCCCCATATCCCCATTTCCACATATCCCCATATCCCCATATCCCCATATCTCCCCATATCCCCATATCACCATATCCCCCATATCCACATGTCCCCATGTCCCCATGTCCCCATATACCCATGTCCCCATATCCCCATATCCCCATGTCCTTATATACCCAAATCCCCATGTCCCCATGTCCCCATATCCCCATGTCCCCATATCCCGATATCCCCATATCCCCATATCCCCATATCCCCATAGCCCCATCTCCCCAATATCCCCATATCCCCATATCCCCATGTCCCCATATCCCCATATCCCTATGTCCCCATATACCCATATCCCCATGTCCCCATATCCCCATATCCGAATATCCCCAAATCCCCATGTCCCCATGTCCCCATGTTCCCATGTCCCCAAAACCCCATATCCCCATATCCCCATATCCCCATGTCCCCATATACCCAAATCCCCATGTCCCCATGTCCCCATATCCCCATGTCCCCATATCCCCATATCCCCATGTCCACATATCCCCATATCCGCATATGCCCATATCCCCATGTGCCCAAATACCCACATCCCCATGTCCCCATGTCCCCATGTCCCCATATTCCCATATCCCCATATCCCCATATCCCCATATCCCCATGTCCCCAAATCCCCATGTCCCCATATCCCCATGTCCCCATATCCCCATATCCCCATGTCCCCATATCCCCATATCCCCATGTCCCCATATCCCCATATACCCAAGTCCTTATATCCCCATATCCCCATGTCCCCATATCCCCAAATCCTCATGTCCCCATATCCCTGTGCCCCGTGTCCCCATATCCCCATGTACCCATATCCCCATGTCCCCATATCCCCATATCCCCATAATCCAATGTCCCCATATGTCCATTTTCCCATATCCCTGTGCCACCGTGTCCCCTTATCCCTATGTCCCCATATCCACCTGTCCCCATATCCCTGTGCCCCCGTGTTCCCATATCCCCATGTCCCCATATTCCCATGCCCCCATATCCCCATATCCCCATGTCCCCATATACCCATATCCCCATATCCCCATGTCCCCATGTCCCCATATCCCCATGTCCCCATATCCCCATGTCCCCATATCCCCATATCCCCATGTCCCCATATCCCCATATCCCCATGTCCCCATATACCCAAGTCCTTATATCCCCATATCCCCTTGTCCCCATATCCCCAAATCCTCATGTCCCCATATCCCTGTGCCCCGTGTCCCCATATCCCCATGTACCCATATCCCCATGTCCCCATATCCCCATATCCCCATAACCCCATGTCCCCATATGTCCATTTTCCCATATACCTGTGCCACCGTGTCCCCTTATCCCTATGTCCCCATATCCACCTGTCCCCATATCCCTGTGCCCCCATATCCCCATATCCCAATATCCCCATATTCCCATGCCCCCATATACCCATGTCCCCATGTCCCCATATCCCCATATCTCCATGTCCCCATGTCCCCATATCCCCATGTCCCAATATCCCCATATTCCCATGTCCCCATATCCCCATATCCCCATGTCCCCATATTATCATATCCCCATATCCCCATATCCCCATGTCCCCATGTCCCCATATCCCCATATTCCCATGTCCCCATATCCCCATGTCCCCATATCCCCATGTCCCCATATCCCCATATCCCCATGTCCCCATATCCCCATATCCCCATATCTCTATATCCCCATATCCCTGTGCACCCGTGTCCCCACATCCCCATGTCCCCATATCGCCATATGCCCATATCCCCATGTCCCCATATCCCTATATCCCCATATCCCCATATCCCCATGTCCCCATGTCCCCATGTCCCCATGTCCCCATATCCCTGTGCACCCGTGTCCCCATATCCCCATGTCCCCATATCCACATGTCCCCATATCCCTGTGCCCCCGTGTCCCCATTTCCCCATGTCCTCATATTCCCATTCCCCCATATCCCCATGTCACCATGTCCCCATATCTCCATGTCCCCATGTCACCATATCCCCATGTCCCCATATCCCCATATCCCCATGTCCACATATCACAATATCCCCATGTCCCCATATCCCCATGTCCCCATGTCCCCATAACCCCATATCCCCATATCCCCATATTCCCAAGCCCGCATATTCCCATGTCCCCATGTCCCCATATCTCCATGTCCCCATGTCCCCATATCCCCATATCCCCATATCCCCATATCCCCATGTCCCCATATCCCCATATCCCCATGTCCCCATATCCCCATATTCCCATGTCCCCATATCCCCATATTTCCATGCCCCCATATCCCCATTTCCCCATATCCCCATGTCCCCATATCCCCATATCCCCATAACCCCATATCCCCATATCCCCTTATCTCCATGACCCTATATCTCCATGTCCCCATGTCCCCATATCCCCATGTCCCCATAACCCCATATCCCCATGTCCCAATATTCCCATGCCCCCATATCCCCATGTCCCCATATCCCCATATCACCATATCCCCATATCAACATATCCCCATGTCCCCATGTCCCCATGTCCCCATATCCCCATGTCCCCATATCCACATGTCCCCATATCCCTGTGCCCACGTGTCCCCATATCCCCATGTCCCCATATTCCCATGCCCCCATATCCCCATCTCCCCATGTCCCCATATCTCCATGTCCCCATGTCCCCATATCCCCATATCCCCATATCCCCATATCCCCATATCCCCATGTCCCCATGTCCCCATGTCCCCATGTCCCCATGTCCCCATGTCCCCATGTCCCCATATCCTCTTATCCCCATGTCCCCAGATCCCCATATCCCCATGTCCCCATGTCCCCATGTCCCCATATCCCCATATCCCCATATCCCCATGTCCCCATATCCCCATATCCCCATATCCCCATGTCCCCATGTCCCCATATCCCCATATACATGTATCCCCATGTCCACATTGACCTATATCCCCATATCCCCATGTCCCGATATCCCCATATCCCCATATCCCCAAATCCCCATGTCCCCATATCCCCATATCCCCATATCCCCATATCCCCATATCCCCATGTCCCCATGTCGCCATGTCCCCATGTCCCCATATCCCCATATCCCCATGTCCCCATATCCCCATGTCCCCATATCCCCATTTCCACATATCCCCATATCCCCATATCCCCATATCTCCCCATATCCCCATATCACCATATCCCCCATATCCACATGTCCCCATGTCCCCATGTCCCCATATACCCATGTCCCCATATCCCCATATCCCCATGTCCTTATATACCCAAATCCCCATGTCCCCATGTCCCCATATCCCCATGTCCCCATATCCCGATATCCCCATATCCCCATATCCCCATATCCCCATAGCCCCATCTCCCCAATATCCCCATATCCCCATATCCCCATGTCCCCATATCCCCATATCCCTATGTCCCCATATACCCATATCCCCATGTCCCCATATCCCGATATCCGAATATCCCCAAATCCCCATGTCCCCATGTCCCCATGTTCCCATGTCCCCAAAACCCCATATCCCCATATCCCCATATCCCCATGTCCCGATATACCCAAATCCCCATGTCCCCATGTCCCCATATCCCCATGTCCCCATATCCCCATATCCCCATGTCCACATATCCCCATATCCGCATATGCCCATATCCCCATGTGCCCAAATACCCACATCCCCATGTCCCCATGTCCCCATGTCCCCATATTCCCATATCCCCATATCCCCATATCCCCATATCCCCATGTCCCCAAATCCCCATGTCCCCATATCCCCATGTCCCCATATCCCCATATCCCCATGTCCCCATATCCCCATATCCCCATGTCCCCATATCCCCATATACCCAAGTCCTTATATCCCCATATCCCCATGTCCCCATATCCCCAAATCCTCATGTCCCCATATCCCTGTGCCCCGTGTCCCCATATCCCCATGTACCCATATCCCCATGTCCCCATATCCCCATATCCCCATAACCCAATGTCCCCATATGTCCATTTTCCCATATCCCTGTGCCACCGTGTCCCCTTATCCCTATGTCCCCATATCCACCTGTCCCCATATCCCTGTGCCCCCGTGTTCCCATATCCCCATGTCCCCATATTCCCATGCCCCCATATCCCCATATCCCCATGTCCCCATATCCCCATATCCCCATATCCCCATATTCCCATGCCCCCATATACCCATGTCCCCATGTCCCCATATCCCCATATCTCCATGTCCCCATGTCCCCATATCCCCATGTCCCAATATCCCCATATTCCCATGTCCCCATATCCCCATATCCCCATGTCCCCATATCCCCATATCCCCATATCCCCATGTCCCCATGTTCCCATATCCCCATATTTCCTTGTCCCCATATCCCCATGTCCCCATATCCCCATGTCCCCATATCCCCATATCCCCATGTCCCCATATCCCCATATCCCCATGTCCCCATATCTCTATATCCCCATATCCCTGTGCACCCGTGTCCCCACATCCCCATGTCCCCATATCGCCATATGCCCATATCCCCATATCCCCATATCCCTATATCCCCATATTCCCATATCCCCATGTCCCCATGTCCCCATGTCCCCATGTCCCCATATCCCTGTGCACCCGTGTCCCCATATCCCCATGTCCCCATATCCACATGTCCCCATATCCCTGTGCCCCCGTGTCCCCATTTCCCCATGTCCCCATATTCCCATGCCCCCATATCCCCATGTCACCATGTCCCCATATCTCCATGTCCCCATGTCCCCATATCCCCATGTCCCCATATCCCCATATCCCCATGTCCCCATATCCCCATATCCACATGTCCCCATATCCCCATGTCCCCATGTCCCCATAACCCCATATCCCCATATCCCCATATTCCCAAGCCCCCATATTCCCATGTCCCCATGTCCCCATATCTCCATGTCCCCATGTCCCCATATCCCCATGTCCCCATATCCCCATATCCCCATATCCCCATATCCCCATATCCCCATGTCCCCATATCCCCATATCCCCATGTCCCCATATCCCCATATTCCCATGCCCCCATATCCCCATTTCCCCATATCCCCATCTCCCCATATCCCCATATCCCCATAACCCCATATCCCCATATCACCTTTTCTCCATGACCCTATATCTCCATGTCCCCATGTCCCCATATCCCCATGTCCCCATGTCCCCATGTTCCTATGTCCCCATGTCCCCATGTCCCCATATCCCCATGTCCCCATGTCCCCATGTCCCCATGTCCCCATATCCCCATATCCCCATGTTCCCAGATCCCCATATCCCCATGTCCCCATGTCCCCATGTCCCCATATCCCCATATCCCCATATCCCCATGTCCCCATATCCCCATATCCCCATATCCCCATGTCCCCATGTCCCCATATCCCCATATACATATATCCCCATGTCCACATTGACCTATATACCCATGTCCTCATATCCCCATATCCCCATGTCCCGATATCCCCATATCCCCATATCCCCAAATCCCCATGTCCCCATATCCCCATATCCCCATATCCCCATGTCCCCATGTCCCCATGTCCCCATATCCCCATATCCCCATGTCCCCATATCCCCATGTCCCCATATCCCCATTTCCACATATCCCCATATCCCCATATCCCCATACCTCCCCATATCCCCATTTCACCATATCCCCCATATCCACATGTCCCCATGTCCCCATGTCCCCATATACCCATGTCCCCATATCCCCATATCCCCATGTCCTTATATACCCAAATCCCCATATCCCCATGTCCCCATATCCCCATATCCCCATATCCCCATATCCCCATATCCCCATAGCCCCATCTCCCCAATATCCCCATATCCCCATATCCCCATGTCCCCATATCCCCATATCCCCATGTCCCCATATACCCATATCCCCATGTCCCCATATCCCCATATCCGAATATCCCCAAATCCCCATGTCCCCATGTCCCCATGTTCCCATGTCCCCAAAACCCCATATCCCCATATCCCCATATCCCCATGTCCCCATATACCCAAATCCCCATGTCCCCATGTCCCCATATCCCCATGTCCCCATATCCCCATATCCCCATGTCCACATATCCACATATCCGCATATGCCCATATCCCCATGTGCCCAAATACCCACATCCCCATGTCCCCATGTCCCCATATTCCCATATCCCCAGATCCCCATATCCCCATATCCCCATGTCCCCAAATCCCCATGACCCCATATCCCCATGTCCCCATATCCCCATATCCCCATGTCCCCATATCCCCATATCCCCATGTCCCCATATCCCCATATACCCAAGTCCTTATATCCCCATATCCCCATGTCCCCATATCCCCAAATCCTCATGTCCCCATATCCCTGTGCCCCGTGTCCCCATATCCCCATGTACCCATATCCCCATGTCCCCATATCCCCATATCCCCATAACCCAATGTCCCCATATGTCCATTTTCCCATATCCCTGTGCCACCGTGTCCCCTTATCCCTATGTCCCCATATCCACCTGTCCCCATATCCCTGTGCCCCCGTGTTCCCATATCCCCATGTCCCCATATTCCCATGCCCCCATATCCCCATATCCCCATGTCCCCATATCCCCATATCCCCATATCCCCATATTCCCATGCCCCCATATACCCATGTCCCCATGTCCCCATATCCCCATATCTCCATGTCCCCATGTCCCCATATCCCCATGTCCCAATATCCCCATATTCCCATGTCCCCATATCCCCATATCCCCATGTCCCCATATCCCCATATCCCCATATCCCCATGTCCCCATGTCCCCATATCCCCATATTCCCTTGTCCCCATATCCCCATGTCCCCATATCCCCATGTCCCCATATCCCCATATCCCCATGTCCCCATATCCCCATATCCCCATGTCCCCATATCTCTATATCCCCATATCCCTGTGCACCCGTGTCCCCACATCCCCATGTCCCCATATCGCCATATGCCCATATCAACATGTCCCCATATCCCTATATCCCCATATTCCCATATCCCCATGTCCCCATGTCCCCATGTCCCCATGTCCCCTTATCCCTGTGCACCCGTGTCCCCATATCCCCATGTCCCCATATCCACATGTCCCCATATCCCTGTGCCCCCGTGTCCCCATTTCCCCATGTCCCCATATTCCCATGCCCCCATATCCCCATGTCACCATATCCCCATATCTCCATGTCCCCATGTCCCCATATCCCCATGTCCCCATATACCCATATCCCCATGTCCCCATATCCCCATATCCACATGTCCCCATATCCCCATGTCACCATGTCCCCATAACCCCATATCCCCATATCCCCATATTCCCAAGCCCCCATATTCCCATGTCCCCATGTCCCCATATCTCCATGTCCCCATGTCCCCATATCCCCATGTCCCCATATCCCCATATCCCCATGTCCCCATATCCCCATATCCCCATGTCCCCATATCCCCATATCCCCATGTCCCCATATCCCCATATTTCCATGCCCCCATATCCCCATTTCCCCATATCCCCATCTCCCCATATCCCCATATCCCCATAACCCCATATCCCCATATCACCTTTTCTCCATGACCCTATATCTCCATGTCCCCATGTCCCCATATCCCCATGTCCCCATAACCCCATATCCCCATGTCCCAATATTCCCATGTCCCCAAATTCCCATGCCCCCATATCCCCATCTCCCCATGTCCCCATATCTCCATGTCCCCATGTCCCCTTATCCCCATGTCCCCATATCCCCATATCCCCATATCCCCATGTCCCCATATCCCCATATCCCCATGTCCCCATGTCCCCATGTCCCCATTTCCCCATGTCCCCATATCCCCATGTCCCCATGTCCCCATGTCCCCATGTCCCCATGTCCCCATTTCCCCATGTCCCCATATCCCCATGTCCCCATGTCCCCATGTCCCCATGTCCCCATATCCCCATATCCCCATGTCCCCAGATCCCCATATCCCCATGTCCCCATGTCCCCATGTCCCCATATCCCCATATCCCCATATCCCCATGTCCCCATATCCCCATATCCCCATGTCCCCATGTCCCCATATCCCCATATACCTATATCCCCATGTCCACATTGACCTATATACCCATGTCCTCATATCCCCATATCCCCATGTCCCGATATCCCCATATCCCCATATCCCCAAATCCCCATGTCCCCATATCCCCATATCCCCATATCCCCATATCCCCATGTCCCCATGTCGCCATGTCCCCATGTCCCCATATCCCCATATCCCCATGTCCCCATATCCCCATGTCCCCATATCCCCATTTCCACATATCCCCATATCCCCATATCCCCATATCTCCCCATATCCCCATATCCCCATATCCACATGTCCCCATGTCCCCATGTCCCCATATACCAATGTCCCCATATCCCCATATCCCCATGTCCCCATATACCCAAATCCCCATGTCCCCATGTCCCCATATCTCCATGTCCCCATATCCCCATATACCCATATCCCCATATCCCCATATCCCCATAGCCCCATCTCCCCAATATCCCCATATCCCCATATCCCCATGTCCCCATATCCCCATATCCCCATGTCCCCATATACCCATATCCCCATGTCCCCATATCCCCATATCCGAATATCCCCAAATCCCCATGTCCCCATGTCCCCATGTTCCCATGTCCCCAAAACCCCATATCCCCATATCCCCATATCCCCATGTCCCCATATACCCAAATCCCCATGTCCCCATGTCCCCATATCCCCATGTCCGCATATCCCCATATCCCCATGTCCCCATATCCCCATATCCGCATATGCCCATATCCCCATGTCCCCAAATACCCAAATACCCATGTCCCCATGTCCCCATGTCCCCATGTCCCCATGTCCCCATATTCCCATATCCCCATATCCCCATATCCCCATATCCCCATGTCCCCATATCCCCATGTCCCCATATCCCTATATCCCCATATCCCCATATCCCCAAGTCCCATATCCCCATATCCCCCATATCCCCTATCCCCATATCCCCATGTCCCCATATCCCCATATCCCCATATCCCCATATCCCCATGTCCCCATATCCCCATATCCCCATATCCCCATATACCCATGTCGCCATATCGCCATGTCCCCATATCCCCATATCAACATATCCCCATATTCCCATGTCCCCATATCCCCATATCCCCATATCCCCATATCCCCATATCCCCATGTCCCCATGTCCCCATATCCCCATGTCCCCATATCCCCAGATCCACATTTCCCCATATCCCCATATCCCCATATCCCCATATCCCCATGTCCCCATGTCCCCATATCCCCATATCCCCATATCCCCATGTCCCCATATCCCCATATCCCCATATCCCCCATATCCTCATATCCCTATGTCACCATATGCCCATATACCCCATATCCCCATATCCCCATATCCCGATATCCCCATATCCCCCATATCCACATATCACCATGTCCCCATATCCCCATATCCCCATATCCCGATATCCCCATATCCCCATGTCGCCATATCCCCATATCCGTATATCCCCATATCCCCATGTCCGCATATACCCAAATCCCCATGTCCCCATGTCCCCATATACCCATGTCACCATATCCCCATATCCCCATCTCCCCATATACCCAAATCCCCATGTCCCCATGTCCCCATATCCCCATGTCCCCATGTCCCCATATCCCCATACCCATATCCCCATATCACCATATCCCCATATCCCCATCTCCCCAATATCCCCATATCCCCATATCCCCATGTCCCCATATCCCCATATCCCCATGTCCCGATATACCCATATCCCCATGTACCCATATCCCCATATCCGAATATCCCCAAATCCCCATGTCCCCATGTCCCCATGTTCCCATGTCCCCAAAACCCCATATCCCCATATCCCCATATCCCCATGTCCCCATATACCCAAATCCCCATGCCCCCATGTCCCCATATTCCCATGTCCCCATATCCCTATATCCCCAAAACCCGATATACCCATATCCCCATATCCCCATGTCCCCATATACCCAAATCCCCATGTCCCCATGTCCCCATGTCCCCATGTCCCCATGTCCCCATATTCCCATATCCCCATATCCCCATATCCCCATATCCCCATGTCCCCATATCCCCATGTCCCCATATCCCTATATCCCCATATCCCCATATCCCCAAGTCCCATATCCCCATATCCCCCATATCCCCATATCCCCATATCCCCATGTCCCCATATCCCCATATCCCCATATCCCCATATCCCCATGTCCCCAAATCCCCATATCCCCATATCCCCATATCCCCATCTCCCCATGTCCCCATATCGCCATATCCCCATATCCCCATATCACCATATCCCCATATTCCCATGTCCCCATGTCCCCATATCCCCATATCCCCATGTCCCCATATCCCCATGTCCCCATGTCCCCATATCCCCATGTCCCCGATCCCCAGATCCCCATTTGCCCATATCCCAAAATCCCCATGTCCCCATATCCCCATATCCCCATATCCACATATCCCCATATCCCCATATCCCCATATCCCCCATATCCTCATATCCCCATGTCACCATATGCCCAGATCCCCATATACCCCATATCCCCATATCCCCATATCCCCATATCCCCCATATCCACATATCACCATGTCCCCATATCCCAATATCCCCATATCCCCCTATCCCGATATCCCCATATACCCATGTCCCCATATCCACATGTCCCCATATCCCCATATCCCCATATCGCCATGTCCCCATATCCCCATATCCCCATTTCCCCATGTTCCCATATCCCCATATCCCCATATCGCCATATCCCCATGTCCACATGTCCCCATATCCCCATGTCCATATGTCCCCATATCACCATGTCGCCATGTCCCCATGTTCCCATATCCCCATATCCCCATATCCCCATGTCCCCATATCCCCATATCCCCATATCCCCATATCCCCATATCCCCCATATCCTCATATCCCCATGTCACCATATGCCCATATCCCCATATACCCCATATCCCCATATCCCCATATCCCCATATTCCCATATCCCCATATCCCCCATATCCCCATATCACCATGTCCCCATATCCCCATATCCCCATATCCCCATATCCCTATATCCCCATGTCACCATGTCCCCATATCCCCATGTCCCCATATCCCCATATCCCCATATCGCCATGTCCCCATATCCCCATATCCCCATTTCCCCATGTTCCCATATCCCCATATCTCCATATCGCCATATCCCCATGTCCACATGTCCCCATATCCCCATGTCCACATGTCCCCATATCGCCATGTCGCCATGTCCCCATGTCCCCATATCCCCATATCCCCATATCCCCATGCCCCCATATGCCCATATCCCCATATCCCCATGCCCCCATATCCTCATATCCCCATATCCCCATGTCCCCATATCCCCATATCCACATAACCCCATATCCCCATGTCACCATATCCACATATTCCCATATCCCCATGTCCCCATATCCCCATATCCCCATATCCCCATGTCCCCATGTCCCCATATCCCCATATACCCATGTCTCTATATCCTCATATCCCCATATCCCCATGTCCCCATATCCCCATGTCCCCATATCCCCATATTCCCATATCCCCATGTCCCAATATCCCCATATCCCCATGTCCCCATATCCCCATGTCCCCATATCCCTATATCCCCATATCCCCATATCCCCAAGTCCCATATCCCCATATCCCCCATATCCCCTATCCCCATATCCCCATGTCCCCATATCCCCATATCCCCATATCCCCATATCCCCATGTCCCCATATCCCCATATCCCCATATCCCCATATACCCATGTCGCCATATCGCCATGTCCCCATATCCCCATATCAACATATCCCCATATTCCCATGTCCCCATATCCCCATATCCCCATATCCCCATATCCCCATATCCCCATGTCCCCATGTCCCCATATCCCCATGTCCCCATATCCCCAGATCCACATTTCCCCATATCCCCATATCCCCATATCCCCATATCCCCATGTCCCCATGTCCCCATATCCCCATATCCCCATATCCCCATGTCCCCATATCCCCATATCCCCATATCCCCCATATCCTCATATCCCTATGTCACCATATGCCCATATACCCCATATCCCCATATCCCCATATCCCGATATCCCCATATCCCCCATATCCACATATCACCATGTCCCCATATCCCCATATCCCCATATCCCGATATCCCCATATCCCCATGTCGCCATATCCCCATATCCGTATATCCCCATATCCCCATGTCCGCATATACCCAAATCCCCATGTCCCCATGTCCCCATATACCCATGTCACCATATCCCCATATCCCCATCTCCCCATATACCCAAATCCCCATGTCCCCATGTCCCCATATCCCCATGTCCCCATGTCCCCATATCCCCATACCCATATCCCCATATCACCATATCCCCATATCCCCATCTCCCCAATATCCCCATATCCCCATATCCCCATGTCCCCATATCCCCATATCCCCATGTCCCGATATACCCATATCCCCATGTACCCATATCCCCATATCCGAATATCCCCAAATCCCCATGTCCCCATGTCCCCATGTTCCCATGTCCCCAAAACCCCATATCCCCATATCCCCATATCCCCATGTCCCCATATACCCAAATCCCCATGCCCCCATGTCCCCATATTCCCATGTCCCCATATCCCTATATCCCCAAAACCCGATATACCCATATCCCCATATCCCCATGTCCCCATATACCCAAATCCCCATGTCCCCATGTCCCCATGTCCCCATGTCCCCATGTCCCCATATTCCCATATCCCCATATCCCCATATCCCCATATCCCCATGTCCCCATATCCCCATGTCCCCATATCCCTATATCCCCATATCCCCATATCCCCAAGTCCCATATCCCCATATCCCCCATATCCCCATATCCCCATATCCCCATGTCCCCATATCCCCATATCCCCATATCCCCATATCCCCATGTCCCCAAATCCCCATATCCCCATATCCCCATATCCCCATCTCCCCATGTCCCCATATCGCCATATCCCCATATCCCCATATCACCATATCCCCATATTCCCATGTCCCCATGTCCCCATATCCCCATATCCCCATGTCCCCATATCCCCATGTCCCCATGTCCCCATATCCCCATGTCCCCGATCCCCAGATCCCCATTTGCCCATATCCCAAAATCCCCATGTCCCCATATCCCCATATCCCCATATCCACATATCCCCATATCCCCATATCCCCATATCCCCCATATCCTCATATCCCCATGTCACCATATGCCCAGATCCCCATATACCCCATATCCCCATATCCCCATATCCCCATATCCCCCATATCCACATATCACCATGTCCCCATATCCCAATATCCCCATATCCCCCTATCCCGATATCCCCATATACCCATGTCCCCATATCCACATGTCCCCATATCCCCATATCCCCATATCGCCATGTCCCCATATCCCCATATCCCCATTTCCCCATGTTCCCATATCCCCATATCCCCATATCGCCATATCCCCATGTCCACATGTCCCCATATCCCCATGTCCATAAGTCCCCATGTCACCATGTCGCCATGTCCCCATGTTCCCATATCCCCATATCCCCATATCCCCATGTCCCCATATCCCCATATCCCCATATCCCCATATCCCCATATCCCCCATATCCTCATATCCCCATGTCACCATATGCCCATATCCCCATATACCCCATATCCCCATATCCCCATATCCCCATATTCCCATATCCCCATATCCCCCATATCCCCATATCACCATGTCCCCATATCCCCATATCCCCATATCCCCATATCCCTATATCCCCATGTCACCATGTCCCCATATCCCCATGTCCCCATATCCCCATATCCCCATATCGCCATGTCCCCATATCCCCATATCCCCATTTCCCCATGTTCCCATATCCCCATATCTCCATATCGCCATATCCCCATGTCCACATGTCCCCATATCCCCATGTCCACATGTCCCCATATCGCCATGTCGCCATGTCCCCATGTCCCCATATCCCCATATCCCCATATCCCCATGCCCCCATATGCCCATATCCCCATATCCCCATGCCCCCATATCCTCATATCCCCATATCCCCATGTCCCCATATCCCCATATCCACATAACCCCATATCCCCATGTCACCATATCCACATATTCCCATATCCCCATGTCCCCATATCCCCATATCCCCATATCCCCATGTCCCCATGTCCCCATATCCCCATATACCCATGTCTCTATATCCTCATATCCCCATATCCCCATGTCCCCATATCCCCATGTCCCCATATCCCCATATTCCCATATCCCCATGTCCCAATATCCCCATGTCCCCATATCCCCATATCCCCATATCCGTATATCCCCATGTCCCCATATCCCCATATCCCGATGTCCACATATCTCCATATCCCCATATCCCCATGTCCCCATGTCCCCATATACCATTATCCCCATGTCCCCATATCCCCATATCCCCATGTCCCCATATCCCTATATCCCCATATCCCCATATCCCCATGTCCCCATGTCCCCATATCCCTGTGCACCCGTGTCCCCATATCGCCATGTCCCCATATTCCCATGCCCCCATATCCCCATGTCCCCATATCCCCATATCCCCATATCCCCATATCCCCCATGCCCCCATATCCTCATATCCCCATGTCCCCATATCCCCATATCTCCATAACCCCATATCCCCATGTCCCCATATCCACATATTCCCATATCCCCATGTCCCCATATCCCCATGTCCCCATATCCCCATATCCCCATATCCCCATATCCCCATGTCCCCATGCCCCCATATCCCCATATACCCATGTCCCTATATCCTCATCTCCCCATATCCCCATATCCCCATGTCCCCATATCCCCATGTCCCCATATCCCCATATTCCCATATCCCCATGTCCCCATATCCCCATGTCCCCATATCCCCATATCCCCATATCCCTATATCCCCATGTCCCCATATCCCCATATCCCCATGTCCCCATATCTCCATGTCCCCATATCCCCATGTCCCCATGTCCCCATATACCTATATCCCCATGTCCCCATATCCCCATATCCCCATATCCCCATATCCCTATATCCGCATATCCCCATATCCCCATGTCCCCATGTCCCCATATCCCTGTGCACCCGTGTCCCCATATCCCCATGTCCCCATATCCACATGTCCCCATATCCCTGTGCCCCTGTGTCCCCATATCCCCATGTCCCCATATTCCCATGCCCCAATATCCCCATGTCACCATGTCCCCATATCTCCATGTCCCCATGTCCCCATAACCCCATGTCCCCATATCCCCATGTCCCCATATCCCCATATCCCCATGTCCCCATATCCCCATATCCCCATGTCCCCATATCCCCATATCCCCATATCCCCATATCCCCATATCCCCCATATCCCCATATCACCATGTCCCCATATCCCCATATCCCCATATCCCGATATCCCCATATCCCCATGTCCCCATGTCCCCATGTCCCCATATCCCCATATCCCCATATCGCCATGTCCCCATATCCCCATATCCCCATTTCCCCATGTTCCCATATCCCCATATCCCCATATCGCCATATCCCCATGTCCACATGTCCCCATATCCCCATGTCCTCATGTCCCCATATCACCATGTCGCCATGTCCCTATGTCCCCATATCCCCATATCCCCATATCCCCATGCCCCCATATCCCCATATCCCCATATCCCCCATGCCCCCATATCCCCATATCCCCATATCCCCATGTCCCCATATTCCCATATCCCCATATCCCCATATCCCCATATCCCCCATATCCCCATATCACCATGTCCCCATATCCCCATATCCCCATATCCCGATATCCCCATATCCCCATGTCCCCATATCCCCATGTCCCCATATCCCCATATCCCCATATCGCCATGTCCCCATATCCACATATTCCCATATCCCCATGTCCCCATATCCCCATGTCCCCATATCCCCATAACGCCATGTCCCCATGTCCCCATATCCCCATATACCCATGTCCCTATATCCTCATATCCCCATATCCCCATATCCCCATGTCCCCATATCCCCATGTCCCCATATCCCCATATTCCCATATCCCCATGTCCCCATATCCCCATGTCCCCATATCCCCATATCCCCATATCCCGATATCCCCATGTCCCCATATCCCCATATCCCCATGTCCCCATATCTCCATATCCCCATATCCCCATGTCCCCATGTCCCCATATACCTATATCCCCAAGTCCCCATATCCCCATATCCCCATATCCCTATATCCTCATATCCCCATATCCCCATGTACCCATGTCCCCATATCCCTGTGCACCCGTGTCCCCATATCCCCATGTCCCCATATCCACATGTCCCCATATCCCTCTGCCCCGGTGTCCCCATATCCCCATGTCCCCATATTCCCATGCCCCCATATCCCCATGTCACCATGTCCCCATATCTCCATGTCCCCATATCCCCATATCCCCATGTCCCCATATCCCCATGTCCCCATATCCCCATATCCCCATGTCCCCATATCCCCATATCCCCATGTCCCCATATCCCCATATCCCCATATTTCCATGCCCCCATATCCCCATGTCCCCATATCCCCATGTCCCCATATCACCATATACCCATAACCCCATATCCCCATATCCCCTTATCTCCATGCCCCTATATCTCCATGTCCCCATGTCCCCATATCCCCATGTCCCCATAACCCCATATCCCCATGTCCCAATATTCCCATGCCCCCATATCCCCATTCCCGATGTCCCCATATCTCCATGTCCCCAGGTCCCCATATCCCCATGTCCACATATCCCCATGTCCCCATATCCCCATATCCCCATGTCCCCATGTCCCCATATCCCATATCCCCATGTCCCCATATCCCCATATCCCCATTTCTCCATATCCCCATGTCCCCATATCCACATATCACCATATCCCCATATCAACATATCCCCATGTCCCCATGTCCCCATGTCCCCATGTCCCCATATCCCCATGTCCTCATATCCCCATGTCCCCATATCCCTGTGCCCACGTGTCCCCATATTCCCATGTCCCCATATTCCCATGCCCCCATATCCCCATCTCCCAATGTCCCCATATCTCCATGTCCCCATGTCCCCATATCCACATGTCCCAATATCCCCATATCCCCATATCCCCATGTCCCCATATCCCCATATCCCCATGTCCCCTTGTCCCCATGTCCCCATGTCCCCATATCCCCATATCCCCATGTCCCCAGATCCCCATATCCCAATGTGCCCATGTCCCCATATCCCCATATCCCCATATCCCCATGTCCCCATATCCCCATATCCCCATATCCCCTTGTCCCCATGTCCCCATATCTGCATATACCTATATCCCCATGTCCACGTTGACCTATATCCCCATGTCCCCATATCCCCATATCCCCATGTCCCGATATCCCCATATCCCCAAATCCCCATTTCCCCATATCCCCATATCCCCATATCCCCATATCCCCATATCCCCATGTCCCCATGTCGCCATGTCCCCATGTCCCCATATCCCCATATCCCCATGTCCCCATATCCCCATGTCCCCATATCCCCATTTCCACATATCCCCATATCCCCATGTCCCCATGTCCCCATGTCATGTCCCCATATCCCCATATCCCCATATCCCCATATCCCCATGTCCCCATATCGCCATATGCCCATATCCCCATATCCCCATATCCCCATGTCCCCATATCGCGATGTCCCCATATCCCCATATCCCCATGTCCCCATGTCCCCATGTCCCCATATCCCCATGACCCCATATCCCCAGATCCCCATTTCCCCATATCCACATATCCCCATATCCCTATATCCCCATATCACCATATCCCCATGTCCCCATATCCCCATGTCCCCATGTCCCCATATCCCCATATCCCCATATCCCCATATCCCCATGTCCCCATGTCCCCATGTCCCCATATCCCCATGTCCCCATATCCCCAGATCCCCAATTCCCCATATCCCCATATCCCCATATCCCCATATCCCCATATCCCCATGTCCCCATATACCCATATCCCCATATCCCCATATCCCCATATCCCCATATCCCCATATCCCCCATATCCTCATATCCCCATGTCACCATATGCCCATATCCCCATATACCCCATATCCCCATATCCCCATATCCCCATATTCCCATATCCCCATATCCCCCATATCCTCATATCACCATGTCCCCATATCCCCATATCCCCATATCCCCATATCCCTATATCCCCATGTCCCCATGTCCCCATATCCCCATGTCCCCATATCCCCATATCCCCATATCGCCATGTCCCCATATCCCCATATCCCCATTTCCCCATGTTCCCATATCCCCATATCTCCTTATCGCCATATCCCCATGTCCACATGTCCCCATATCCCCATGTCCACATGTCCCCATATCGCCATGTCGCCATGTCCCCATGTCCCCATATCCCCATATCCCCATATCCCCATGCCCCCATATGCCCATATCCCCATATCCCCCATGCCCCCATATCCTCATATCCCCATATCCCCATGTCCCCATATCCCCATATCCACATAACCCCATATCCCCATGTCACCATATCCACATATTCCCATATCCCCATGTCCCCATATCCCCATATCCCCATATCCCCATGTCCCCATGTCCCCATATGCCCATATACCCATGTCTCTATATCCTCATATCCCCATATCCCCATTTCCCCATATCCCCATGTCCCCATATCCCCATATTCCCATATCCCCATGTCCCAATATCCCCATGTCCCCATATCCCCATATCCCCATATCCCTATATCCCCATGTCCCCATATCCCCATATCCCGATGTCCACATATCTCCATATCCCCATATCCCCATGTCCCCATGTCCCCATATACCATTATCCCCATGTCCCCATATCCCCATATCCCCATGTCCCCATATCCCTATATCCCCATATCCCCATATCCCCATGCCCCCATGTCCCCATATCCCTGTGCACCCGTGTCCCCATATCCCCATGTCCCCATATTCCCATGCCCCCATATCCCCATGTCACCATGTCCCCATATCTCCATGTCCCCATGTCCCCATATCCGCATGTCCCCATATCCCCAAACCCCCATGTCCCCATATCCCCATATCCCCATGTCCCCATTTCCCCATATCCCCATGTCCCCATATCCCCATATCCCCATATTTCCTTGCCCCCATATCCCCATGTCCCCATATCCCCATGTCCCCATAACCCCATATCCCCATAACCCCATATCCCCATATCCCCTTATCTCCATGCCCCTATATCTCCATGTCCCCATGTCCCCATATCCCCATGTCCCCATAACCCCATATCCCCATGTCCCAATATTCCCATGCCCCCATATCCCCATTTCCCGATGTCCCCATATCTCCATGTCCCCATGTCCACATATCCCGATGTCCACATATCCCCATGTCCCCATATCCCCATATCCCCATGTCCCCATATCCCCATATCCCCATGTCCCCATATCCCATATCCCCATGTCCCCATATCCCCATATCCATATTTCTCCATATCCCCATGTCCCCATATACCCATATCACCATATCCCCATATCAACATATCCCCATGTCCCCATGTCCCCATGTCCCCATGTCCCCATGTCCCCATATCCCCATGTCCCCATATCCCCATGTCACCATGTCCCCATATCTCCATGTCCCCATGTCCCCATGTCCCCATATCCGCATGTCCCCATATCCCCAAATCCCCATGTCCCCATATCCCCATATCCCCATGTCCCCATTTCCCCATATCCCCATGTCCCCATATCCCCATATCCCCATATTTCCATGCCCCCATATCCCCATGTCCCCATATCCCCATGTCCCCATAACCCCATATCCCCATAACCCCATATCCCCATATACCCTTATCTCCATGCCCCTATTTCTCCATGTCCCCATGTCCCCATATCCCCATGTCCCCATAACCCCATGTCCCCATGTCCCAATATTCCCATGCCCCCATATCCCCATGTCCCGATGTCCCCATATCTCCATGTCCCCATGTCCACATATCCCCATGTCCACATATCCCCATGTCCCCATATCCCCATATCCCCATGTCCCCATATCCCCATGTCCCCATATCCCATATCCCCATGTCCCCATATCCCCATATCCCTATTTCTCCATATCCCCATGTCCCCATATCCCCATATCACCATATCCCCATATCAACATATCCCCATGTCCCCATGTCCCCATGTCCCCATGTCCCCATGTCCCCATATCCCCATGTCCCCATATCCACATGTCCCCATATCCCTGTGCCCACGTGTCCCCATATCCCCATGTCCCCATATTCCCATGCCCCCATATCCCCATCTCCCCATGTCCCCATATCTCCATGTCCCCATGTCCCCATATCCCCATGTCCCCATATCCCCATATCCCCATATCCCCATGTCCCCATATCCCCATATCCCCATGTCCCCATGTCCCCATGTCCCCATGTCCCCATGTCCCCATGTCCCAATATCCCCATGTCCCCATGTCCCCTTGTCCCCATGTCCCCATATCCCCATATCCCCATGTCCCCAGATCCCCATATCCCCATGTCCCCATGTCCCCATGTCCCCATATCCCCATATCCCCATGTCCCCATATCCCCATATCCTCATATCCCCTTGTCCCCATGTCCCCATATCCCCATATACCTATATCCCCATGTCCACATTGACCTATATCCCCATGTCCCCATATCCCCATATCCCCATGTCCCGATATCCCCATATCCCCATATCCCCAAATCCCCATGTCCCCATATCCCCATATCCCCATATCCCCATATCCCCATAGCCCCATGTCCCCATGTCGCCATGTCCCCATGTCCCCATATCCCCATATCCCCATATCCCCATATCCCCATGTCCCCATGCCCCCATATCCCCATATACCCATGTCCCTATATCCTCATCTCCCCATATCCCCATATCCCCATGTCCCCATATCCCCATGTCCCCATATCCCCATATTCCCATATCCCCATGTCCCCATATCCCCATGTCCCCATATCCCCATATCCCCATATCCCTATATCCCCATGTCCCCATATCCCCATATCCCCATGTCCCCATATCTCCTATCCCCATATGCCCATGTTCCCATGTCCCCATATACCCATATCCCCATGTCCCCATATCCCCATATCCCCATATCCCCATATCCCTATATCCGCATATCCCCATATCCCCATGTCCCCATGTCCCCATATCCCTGTGCACCCGTGTCCCCATATCCCCATGTCCCCATATCCACATGTCCCCATATCCCTGTGCCCCTGTGTCCCCATATCCCCATGTCCCCATATTCCCATGCCCCCATATCCCCATGTCACCATGTCCCCATATCTCCATGTCCCCATGTCCCCATATCACCATGTCCCCATATCCCCATGTCCCCATATCCCCATATCCCCATGTCCCCATATCCCCATATCCCCATGTCCCCATATCCCCATATCCCCATATCCCCATATCCCCATATCCCCCATATCCCCATATCACCATGTCCCCATATCCCCATATCCCCATATCCCGATATCCCCATATCCCATGTCCCCATGTCCCCATATCCCCATGTCCCCATATCCCCATATCCCCATATCCCCATGTCCCCATATCCCCATGTCCCCATATCCCCATATCCCCATATCGCCATGTCCCCATATCCCCATATCCCCATTTCCCCATGTTCCCATATCCCCATATCCCCATATCGCCATATCCCCATGTCCACATGTCCCCATATCCCCATGTCCTCATGTCCCCATATCACCATGTCGCCATGTCCCTATGTCCCCATATCCCCATATCCCCATATCCCCATGCCCCCATATCCCCATATCCCCATATCCCCCATGCCCCCATATCCTCATATCCCCATATCCCCATGTCCCCATATCCCCATATCTCCATAACCCCATATCCCCATGTCCCCATATCCACATATTCCCATATCCCCATGTCCCCATATCCCCATGTCCCCATATCCCCATAACGCCATGTCCCCATGTCCCCATATCTCCATATACCCATGTCCCTATATCCTCATATCCCCATATCCCCATATCCCCATGTCCCCATATCCCCATGTCCCCATATCCCCATATTCCCATATCCCCATGTCCCCATATCCCCATGTCCCCATATCCCCATATCCCCATATCCCGATATCCCCATGTCCCCATATCCCCATATCCCCATGTCCCCATATCTCCATATCCCCATATCCCCATGTCCCCATGTCCCCATATACCTATATCCCCATGTCCCCATATCCCCATATCCCCATATCCCTATATCCGCATATCCCCATATCCCCATGTACCCATGTCCCCTTATCCCTGTGCACCCGTGTCCCCATATCCCCATGTCCCCATATCCACATGTCCCCATATCCCTCTGCCCCCGTGTCCCCATATCCCCATGTCCCCATATTCCCATGCCCCCATATCCCCATGTCACCATGTCCCCATATCTCCATGTCCCCATGTCCCCATATCCCCATGTCCCCATATCCCCATGTCCCCATATCCCCATATCCCCATGTCCCCATATCCCCATATCCCCATGTCCCCATATCCCCATATCCCCATATTTCCATGCCCCCATATCCCCATGTCCCCATATCCCCATGTCCCCATATCACCATATACCCATAACCCCATATCCCCATATCCCCTTATCTCCATGCCCCTATATCTCCATGTCCCCATGTCCCCATATCCCCATGTCCCCATAACCCCATATCCCCATGTCCCAATATTCCCATGCCCCCATATCCCCATTCCCGATGTCCCCATATCTCCATGTCCCCAGGTCCCCATATCCCCATGTCCACATATCCCCATGTCCCCATATCCCCATATCCCCATGTCCCCATGTCCCCATATCCCATATCCCCATGTCCCCATATCCCCATATCCCCATTTCTCCATATCCCCATGTCCCCATATCCACATATCACCATATCCCCATATCAACATATCCCCATGTCCCCATGTCCCCATGTCCCCATGTCCCCATATCCCCATGTCCTCATATCCCCATGTCCCCATATCCCTGTGCCCACGTGACCCCATATTCCCATGTCCCCATATTCCCATGCCCCCATATCCCCATCTCCCAATGTCCCCATATCTCCATGTCCCCATGTCCCCATATCCACATGTCCCAATATCCCCATATCCCCATATCCCCATGTCCCCATATCCCCATATCCCCATGTCCCCTTGTCCCCATGTCCGCATGTCCCCATATCCCCATATCCCCATGTCCCCAGATCCCCATATCCCAATGTGCCCATGTCCCCATATCCCCATATCCCCATATCCCCATGTCCCCATATCCCCATATCCCCATATCCCCTTGTCCCCATGTCCCCATATCTGCATATACCTATATCCCCATGTCCACGTTGACCTATATCCCCATGTCCCCATATCCCCATATCCCCATGTCCCGATATCCCCATATCCCAAAATCCCCATTTCCCCATGTCCCCATATCCCCATATCCCCATATCCCGATATCCCCATATCCCATATCCCCATGTCCACATGTCCCCATATCCCCATGTCCTCATGTCCCCATATCCCCATATCCCCATATCCCCATATCCCCATATCCCCATGTCCCCATGTCGCCATGTCCCCATGTCCCCATATCCCCATATCCCCATGTCCCCATATCCCCATGTCCCCATATCCCCATTTCCACATATCCCCATATCCCCATGTCCCCATGTCCCCATGTCATGTTCCCATATCCCCATATCCCCATATCCCCATATCCCCATGTCCCCATATCGCCATATCCCCATATCCCCATATCCCCATATCCCCATGTCCCCATATCCCGATGTCCCCATATCCCCATATCCCCATATCCCCATATCCCCATGTCCCCATGTCCCCATATCCCCATGACCCCATATCCCCAGATCCCCATTTCCCCATATCCCCATATCCCCATATCCCCATATCCCCATATCCCCATATCCCCATGTCCCCATATCCCCATGTCCCCATGTCCCCATATCCCCATATCCCCATATCCCCATGTCCCCATGTCCCCATGTCCCCATATCCCCATGTCCCCATATCCCCAGATCCCCATTTCCCCATATCCCCATATCCCCATATCCCCATATCCCCATATCCCCATGTCCCCATATACCCATATCCCCATATCCCCATGTCCCCATATCCCCATATCCCCATATCCCCCATATCCTCATATCCCCATGTCACCATATGCCCATATCCCCATATACCCCATATCCCCATATCCCCATATCCCCATATTCCCATATCCCCATATCCCCCATATCCTCATATCACCATGTCCCCATATCCCCATATCCCCATATCCCCATATCCCTATATCCCCGTGTCCCCATGTCCCCATATCCCCATGTCCCCATATCCCCATATCCCCATATCGCCATGTCCCCATATCCCCATATCCCCATTTCCCCATGTTCCCATATCCCCATATCTCCTTATCGCCATATCCCCATGTCCACATGTCCCCATATCCCCATGTCCACATGTCCCCATATCGCCATGTCGCCATGTCCCTATGTCCCCATATCCCCATATCCCCATATCCCCATGCCCCCATATGCCCATATCCCCATATCCCCCATGCCCCCATATCCTCATATCCCCATATCCCCATGTCCCCATATCCCCATATCCACATAACCCCATATCCCCATGTCACCATATCCACATATTCCCATATCCCCATGTCCCCATATCCCCATATCCCCATATCCCCATGTCCCCATGTCCCCATATGCCCATATACCCATGTCTCTATATCCTCATATCCCCATATCCCCATTTCCCCATATCCCCATTACCCCATATCCCCATATTCCCATATCCCCATGTCCCAATATCCCCATGTCCCCATATCCCCATATCCCCATATCCCTATATCCCCATGTCCCCATATCCCCATATCCCGATGTCCACATATCTCCATATCCCCATATCCCCATGTCCCCATGTCCCCATATACCATTATCCCCATGTCCCCATATCCCCATATCCCCATGTCCCCATATCCCTATATCCCCATATCCCCATATCCCCATGTCCCCATGTCCCCATATCCCTGTGCACCCGTGTCCCCATATCCCCATGTCCCCATATTCCCATGCCCCCATATCCCCATGTCACCATGTCCCCATATCTCCATGTCCCCATGTCCCCATATCCGCATGTCCCCATATCCCCAAATCCCCATGTCCCCATATCCCCATATCCCCATGTCCCCATTCCCCATATCCCCATGTCCCCATATCCCCATATCCCCATATTTCCATTCCCCCATATCCCCATGTCCCCATATCCCCATGTCCCCATAACCCCATATCCCCATAACCCCATATCCCCATATCCCCTTATCTCCATGCCCCTATATCTCCAGGTCCCCATGTCCCCATATCCCCATGTCCCCATAACCCCATATCCCCATGTCCCAATATTCCCATGCCCCCATATCCCCATTTCCCGATGTCCCCATATCTCCATGTCCCCATGTCCACATATCCCCATGTCCACATATCCCCATGTCCCCATATCCCCATATCCCCATGTCCCCATATCCCCATATCCCCATGTCCCCATATCCCATATCCCCATGTCCCCATATCCCCATATCCCTATTTCTCCATATCCCCATGTCCCCATATCCCCATATCACCATATCCCCATATCAACATATCCCCATGTCCCCATGTCCCCATGTCGCCATGTCCCCATGTCCCCATATCCCCATGTCCCCATATCCCCATGTCACCATGTCCCCATATCTCCATGTCCCCATGTCCCCATGTCCCCATATCCGCATGTCCCCATATCCCCAAATCCCCATGTCCCCATATCCCCATATCCCCATGTCCCCATTTCCCCATATCCCCATGTCCCCATATCCCCATATCCCCATATTTCCATGCCCCCATATCCACATGTCCCCATATCCCCATGTCCCCATAACCCCATATCCCCATAACCCCATATCCCCATATCCCCTTATCTCCATGCCCCTATAACTCCATGTCCCCATGTCCCCATATCCCCATGTCCCCATAACCCCATATCCCCATGTCCCAATATTCCCATGCCCCCATATCCCCATGTCCCGATGTCCCCATATCTCCATGTCCCCATGTCCACATATCCCCATGTCCACATATCCCCATGTCCCCATATCCCCATATCCCCATGTCCCCATATCCCCATATCCCCATGTCCCCATATCCCATATCCCCATGTCCCCATATCCCCATATCCCTATTTCTCCATATCCCCATGTCCCCATATCCCCATATCACCATATCCCCATATCAACATATCCCCATGTCCCCATGTCCCCATGTCCCCATGTCCCCATGTCCCCATATCCCCATGTCCCCATATCCACATGTCCCCATATCCCTGTGCCCACGTGTCCCCATATCCCCATGTCCCCATATTCCCATGCCCCCATATCCCCATCTCCCCATGTCCCCATATCTCCATGTCCACATGTCCCCATATCCCCATGTCCCCATATCCCCATATCCCCATATCCCCATGTTCCCATATCCCCATATCCCCATGTCCCCATGTCCCCAGGTCCCCATATCCCCATATCCCCATGTCCCCATATCCCCATATCCTCATATCCCCTTGTCCCCATGTCCCCATATCCCCATATACCTATATCCCCATGTCCACATTGACCTATATCCCCATGTCCCCATATCCCCATATCCCCATGTCCCGATATCCCCATATCCCCATATCCCCAAATCCCCATGTCCCCATATCCCCATATCCCCATATCCCTATATCCCCATAGCCCCATGTCCCCATGTCGCCATGTCCCCATGTCCCCATATCCCCATATCCCCATGTCCCCATATCCCCATGTCCCTATATCCCCATTTCCACATATCCCCATATCCCCATATCCCCATATCTCCCCATATCCCCATATCCCCATGTCCCCCATATCCACATGTCCCCATATCCCCATATCCCCATATCCCCATATCCCCATATCCCGATATCCCCATATCCCCATGACCCCATATCCCCATATCCCCCATGTCCCCATGTCCCCATATACCCATATCCCCATGTCCCCATATCCCCATATCCGCATATCCCCATATCCCCATGTCCGCATATACCCAAATCCCCATGTCCCCATGTCCCCATATACCCATGTCCCCATATCCCCATATTCCCATGTCCCCATATACCCAAATCCCCATGTCCCCATGTCCCCATATCCCCATTTCCCCATATCCCCGTGTCCCCATATCCCCATATCCGCATATGCCCATATCCCCATGTCCCCATATACCCAAATCCCCATGTCGCCATGTCTCCATATCCCCATATCCCCATATCCCCATGTCCCCATATCCCCATATCCCCGTATCCCCGTATCCCCATATCCCCATATCCCCATGTCCCCATGTCGCCATGTCCTCATGTCCCCATATCCCCATATCCCCATATCCCCATGTCCCCAATGTCCCCATATCCCCATATTCCCATGTCCCCATATCCCCATATCCCCATGTCCCCATATACCCATATCCCCATTTCCCCATATCCCCATATCCGCATATCCCCTAATCCCCATGTCCCCATGTCCCCATGTTCCCATGTTCCCAAACCCCATAGCCCCATATCCCCATATCCCCATATTCCCATGTCCCCATATACCCAAATCCCCATGTCCCCATGTCCCCATATCCCCATGTACCCATATCCCCATATCCCCATGTCCCCATATCCCTATATCCGCATATGCCCATATCCCCACGTCCCCATATACCCAAATCCCCATGTCGCCATGTCTCCATATCCCCATATCCCCATATCCCCATGTCCCCAGATCCCCATATCCCCGTATCCCCGTATCCCCATATCCCCATATCCCCATGTCCCCATGTCGCCATGTCCTCATGTCCCCATATCCCCATATCCCCATATCCCCATGTCCCCAATGTCCCCATATCCCCATATTCCCATGTCCCCATATCCCCATATCCCCATGTCCCCATATTCCCATATCCCCATGTCCCCATATCCCCATATCCGCATGTCCCCAAATCCCCATGTCCCCATGTCCCCATGTTCCCATGTTCCCAAACCCCATAGCCCCATATCCCCATATCCCCATGTCCCCATATACCCAAATCCCCATGTCCCCATGTCCCCATATCCCCATGTCCCCATATCCCAATATCCCCATGTCCCCATATCCCCATATCCGCATATGCCCATATCCCGATGTCCCCAAATACCCAAATCCCCATGTCCCCTTGTCCCCATGTCACCATGTCCCCATATTCCCATATCCCCATATCCCCATATCCCCATGTCCCCATGTCCCCATATCCCCATGTCCCCATATCCATATATCCCCATATCCCCATATCCCCAAGTCCCATATCACCATATCCCCCATATCCCCATATCCCCATATCCCCATGTCCCCATATCCCCATATACCCATATCCCCATATCCCCATATCCCCATGTCCCCATATCCCCATATCCCCATATCCCCATATCCCCATGTCGCCATATCGCCATATCCCCATATCCCCATATTCCCATGTCCCCATGTCCCCATATCCCCATATCCCCATATCCCCATATCCCCATATCCCCATGTCCCCATGTCCCCATATCCCCATGTCCCCATATCCCCATATCCCCATATCCCCATATCCCCATATCCCCATGTCCCCATATCCCATATCCCCATATCCCCATGTCCCCATGTCCCCATATCCCCATGTCCCCATGTCCCCATATCCCCATATCCCCATATCACCATGTCCCATATCCCCATATCCCCATATCCCCATATCCCCATATCCCCCATATACCCCATATCCCCATATCCCCATATCCCCATATCCCCCATATCCCCATATCACCATGTCCCCATATCCCCATATCCCCATATCCCCATATCCCGATATCACCATATCCCCATGTCCCCATATCCCCATGTCCCCATATCCCCATATCCCCATATCGCCATGTCCCCATATCCCCATATCCCCATTTCCCCATGTTCCCATATCCCCATATCCCCATATCCCCATGTCCACATGTCCCCATATCCCCATGTCCACATGTCCCCATATCACCATGTCGCCATGTCCCC
Source organism: Pristiophorus japonicus (assembly GCF_044704955.1). Lineage (NCBI taxonomy): Eukaryota > Metazoa > Chordata > Chondrichthyes > Pristiophoridae > Pristiophorus > Pristiophorus japonicus. The sequence goes on from NW_027253488.1 coordinate 283,779, forward strand.
ATGTCCCCATTTCCCCATATCCCCATGCCCCCATGCCCCCATATCCCCATATCCCCATATCCCCCATGCCCCCATATCCTCATATCCCCATATCCCCATGTCCCCATATCCCCAAATTCCCATAACCCCATATCCCCATGTCCCCATATCCACATATTCCCATATCCCCATGTCCCCATATCCCCATGTCCCCATATCCCCATATCCCGATATCCGCATGTCCCCATGTCCCCATATCCCCATATACCCATATCCACATATCCCCATATCCCCATGTCCCCATATCCCCATATCCCCATATCCCCATATCCCCATGTCCCCATATTGCCATATCCCCATATCCCCATATTCCCATGTCCCCATGTCCCCATATCCCCATATCCCCATATCCCCATATCCCCATGTCCCCATATCCCCATGTCCCCATATCCCCATATCCCCATATCCCCATATCCCCATGTCCCCATATCCCATATCCCCATATCCCCATGTCCCCATGTCCCCATATCCCCATGTCCCCATGTCCCCATATCCCCATATCCCCATATCACCATGTCCCATATCCCCATATCCCCATATCCCCATATCCCCATATCCCCCATATACCCCATATCCCCATATCCCCATATCCCCATATCCCCATATCCCCCATATCCCCATATCACCATGTCCCCATATCCCCATATCCCCATATCCCCGTATCCCGATATCCCCATATCCCCATGTCCCCATATCCCCATATCCCCATATCGCCATATCCCCATATCCCCATATCCCCATTTCCCCATGTTCCCATATCCCCATATCCCCATATCGCCATATCCCCATGTCCACATGTCCCCATATCCCCATGTCCACATGTCCCCATATCACCATGTCGCCATGTCCCCATGTTCCCATTTCCTCATATCCCCATGCCCCCATGCCCCCATATCCCCATATCCCCATATCCCCCATGCCCCCATATCCTCATATCCCCATATCCCCATGTCCCCATATCCCCATATTCCCATAACCCCATATCCCCATGTCCCCATATCCACATATTCCCATATCCCCATGTCCCCATATCCCCATGTCCCCATATCCCCATATCCCCATATCCGCATGTCCCCATGTCCCCATATTCCCATATACCCATGTCCCTATATCCTCATATCCCCATATCCCCATGTCCCCATGTCCCCTTATCCCCATGTCCCCATATCCCCATATTCCCATATCCCCATGTCCCCATATCCCCATATCCCTATATCCCCATGTCCCCATATCCCCATATCCCCATGTCCCCATATCTCCATATCCCCATAACCCCATTTCCCATATCCCCATATCCCCATATCCCCATGTCCCAATGTCCACATATCCCCTTGTCCACATGTCCCCATATCCCCATGTCGCTATGTCCCCATGTACCCATATCCCCAAACCCCCATATCCGCATGTCCCCATGTCCCCATATCGCCATATCCCCCATGCCCCCATATCCCCATATCACCATATCCCCATATCCCCATATCCCCATATCCTCCATATCCCCATATCTCCATGTCCCCATATCCCCATATTCCCATATCCCCATGTCCCCATGTCCCCATATTCCCATGTCCCCATATCCCCATATCCCCATATCCCCATGTCCCAATATCCTCATATCCCCATATCCCCATATCCCCATGTCCCCATATCCCCATGTCCCCATATCCCCATATTCCCATATCTCCATGTCCCCATATCCCCATATCCCTATATCCCCATGTCCCCATATCCCCATATCCCCATATCCCCATGTCCCCATATCTCCATATCCCCATAACCCCATATCACCATGTCCCATATCCCCATATCCCCATATCCCCATATCCCCATATCCCCGATATACCCCATATCCCCATATCCCCATATCCCCATATCCCCCATATCCCCATATCACCATGTCCCCATATCCCCATATCCCCATATCCCCATATCCCGATATCACCATATCCCCATGTCCCCATATCCCCATGTCCCCATATCCCCATATCCCCATATCGCCATGTCCCCATATCCCCATATCCCCATTTCCCCATGTTCCCATATCCCCATATCCCCATATCGCCATATCCCCATGTCCACATGTCCCCATATCCCCATGTCCATATGTCCCCATATCACCATGTCGCCATGTCCCCATTTCCCCATTTCCCCATATCACCATGTCGCCATGTCCCCATGTTCCCATTTCCCCATATCCCCATGCCCCCATGCCCCAATATCCCCATATCCCCACATCCCCCATGCCCCCATATCCTCATATCCCCATATCCCCATGTCCCCATATCCCCATATTCCCATAACCCCATATCCCCATGTCCCCATATCCACATATTCCCATATCCCCATGTCCCCATATCCCCATGTCCCCATATCCCCATATCCCCATATCCGCATGTCCCCATGTCCCCATATTCCCATATACCCATGTCCCTATATCCTCATATCCCCATATCCCCATATCCCCATGTCCCCTTATCCCCATGTCCCCATATTCCCATATTCCCATATCCCCATGTCCCCATATCCCCATATCCCTATATCCCCATGTCCCCATATCCCCATATCCCCATGTCCCCATATCTCCATATCCCCATAACCCCATTTCCCATATCCCCATATCCCCATATCCCCATGTCCCAATGTCCTCATATCCCCTTGTCCACATGTCCCCATATCCCCATGTCGCTATGTCCCCATGTACCCATATCCCCAAACCCCCATATCCGCATGTCCCCATGTCCCCATATCCCCATGTCCCCATGTCCCCATATTCCCATGTCCCCATATCCCCATATCCCCATATCCCCATGTCCCAATATCCTCATATCCCCATATCCCCATATCCCCATGTCCCCATATCCCCATTTCCCCATATCCCCATATTCCCATATCCCCATGTCCCCATATCCCCATATCCCTATATCCCCATGTCCCCATATCCCCATATCCCCATATCCCCATGTCCCCATATCTCCATATCCCCATAACCCCATTTCCCATATCCCCATATCCCCATATACCCATGTCCCAATGTCCTCATATCCCCTTGTCCACATGTCCCCATATCCCCATGTCGCTATGTCCCCATGTAACCATATCCCCAAACCCCCATATCCGCATGTCCCCATGTCCCCATATCCCCATATCCCCCATATCCCCCATGTCCCCATATCCCCATATCCCCTTATCCCCATGTCCCCATATCCCCATATCCCCATATCCCCATATCCCCATGCCCCCATATCCCCATTTCCCCAATATCCCCATATCCCCATATCCCCATGTCCCCATATCCCCATATCCACATATCCCCATGTCCCCATATCCCAATATCCCCATGTCCCCATATCCCCATATCCGCATATGCCCATGTCCCCAAATACCCAAATCCCCATGTCCCCATGTCCCCATGTCCCCATATTCCCATATCCCCATATCCCCATATCCCCATATCCCCATGTCCCCATATCCCCATGTCCACATATCCCTATAAACCCATATCCCCATATCCCCAAGTCCCATATCCCCATATCCCCCATATCCCCATATCCCCATATCCCCATGTCTCCATATCCCCATATGCCCATATCCCCATATCCCCCTATCCCCATGTCCCCATATCCCCATATCCCTATATCCCCATGTCCCCATATCGCCATATCCCCATATCCCCATATCCCCATATTCCCATGTCCCCATGTCCCCATATCCCCATATCCCCATGTCCCCATGTCCCCATATCCCCAGATCTCCATATCCCCATATCCCCAGATCCCCATATCCCCATATCCCCATATCCCCATGTCCCCATATCCCATATCCCCATATCCCCATGTCCCAATGTCCCCATATCCCCATGTCCCCTTGTCCCCATATCCCCATATCCCCATATCACCATGTCCCATATCCCCATATCCCCATATCCCCATATCCCCATGTCCCCATATCCCCATATCCCCATATCGCCATGTCCCCATATCCCCATATCCCCATTTCCCCATGTTCGCATATCCCCATATCCCCATATCGCCATATCCCCATGTCCACATGTCCCCATATCCCCATGTCCCCATATCCCCATATCCCCTTATCCCCATGTCCCCATATCCCCATATCCCCATATCCCCATATCCCCATGCCCCCATATCCCCATTTCCCCAATATCCCCATATTCCCATATCCCCATATCCCCATATCCCCATGTCCCCATATCCCCATATCCTCATGTCCCCATATCACCATATCCCCATATCCCCATATCCCCATATCCCAATATCCCCATGTCCCCATATCCCAATATCCCCATGTCCCCATATCCCCATATCCGCATATGCCCATATCCCCATGTCCCCAAATACCCAAATCCCCATGTCCCCATGTCCCCATTTTCCCATATCCCCATATCCCCATATCCCCATATCCCCATGTCCCCATATCCCCATGTCCCCATATCCCTATATCCCCATATCCCCAAGTCCCATATCCCCATATCCCCCATATCCCCATATCCCCATATACCCATGTCCCCATATCCCCATATCCCCATATCCACATATCCCCATATCCCCATGTCCCCATATCCCCATATCCCCATAACCCCATGTTCCCATATCGCCATATCCCCATATCCCCATATCCCCATATTCCCATGTCCCCATGTCCCCATATCCCCATATCCCCATATCCCCATGTCCCCATGTCCCCATATCCCCATGTCCCCATATCCCCAGATCCCCATATCCCCATATCCCCATATCCCCATATCCCCATATCCCCATGTCCCCATATCCCATATCCCCATATCCCCATATCACCATGTCCCCATATCCCCATATCCCCATATCCCCATATCCCGATATCCCCATATCCCCATGTCCCCATATCCCCATGTCCCCATATCCCCATATCCCCATATCGCCATGTCCCCATATCCCCATATCCCCATTTCCCCATGTTCCCATATCCCAAATCCCCATATCGCCATATCCCCATGTCCACATGTCCCCATATCCCCATGTCCACATGTCCCCATATCACCATGTCGCCATGTCCCCATGTTCCCATTTCCCCATACCCCCATGCCCCCATATCCCCATATCCCCCATGCCCCCATATCCTCATATCCCCATATCCCCATGTCCCCATATCCCCATATTCCCATAACCCCATATCCCCATGTCCCCATATCCACATATTCCCATATCCCCATGTCCCCATATCCACATGTCCCCATATCCCCATATCCCCATATCCGCATGTCCCCATGTCCCCATATCCCCATATACCCATGTCCCTATATCCTCATATCCCCATATCCCCATATCCCCATGTCCCCATATCCCCATGTCCCCATATCCCCATATTCCCATATCCCCATGTCCCCATGTCCCCATATCCCCATATTCCCATATCCCCATGTCCCCATATCTCCATATCCCCATAACCCCATTTCCCATATCCCCATATCCCCATATCCCCATGTCCCAATGTCCTCATATCCCCTTGTCCACATGTCCCCATATCCCCAAACCCTCATATCCGCATGTCCCCATGTCCCCATATCCCCATATCCCCCATGCCCCCATATCCCCATATCCCCATATCCCCCATGCCCCCATATCCCCATATCACCATATCCCCATATCCCCATATCCCCATATCCTCCATATCCCCATATCTCCATGTCCCCATATCCCCATATTCCCTATCCCCATGTCCCCATATCCCCATTTTCCCATGTCCCCATATCCCCATATCCCCATATCCCCATGTCCCCATATCCTCATATCCCCATATCCCCATATCCCCATGTCCCCATATCCCCATATTCCCATATCCCCATGTCCCCATATCCCCATATCCCTATATCCCCATGTCCCCATATCCCCATATCCCCATGTCCCCATATCTCCATATCCCCATAACCCCATTTCCCATATCCCCATATCCCCATATACCCATGTCCCAATGTCCTCATATCCCCTTGTCCACATGTCCCCATATCCCCATGTTGCTATGTCCCCATGTACCCATATCCCCAAACCCCCATATCCGCATGTCCCCATGTCCCCATATCCCCATATCCCCCATGCCCCCATATCCCCATATCCCCATATCCCCCATGCCCCCATATCCCCATATCACCATATCCCCATATCCCCATATCCCCATATCCTCCATATCCCCATATCTCCATGTCCCCATATCCCCATATTCCCATATCCCCATGTCCCCATGTCCCCATATTCCCATGTCCCCATATCCCCATATCCCCATATCCCCATGTCCCCATGTCCCCATATCCCCATATACCCATGTCCTTATATCCCCATATCCCCATATCCCCATATCCCCATGTCCCCATATCGCCATGTCCCCATATCCCCATATTCCCATGTCCCCATGTCCCCATATCCCCATGTCCCCATATCCCCATATCCCCATGTCCCCATATCCCCATATCCCCCATGTCCCCATGTCCCCATGTCCCCATATACCCATATCCCCATATCTCCATGTCCCCATGTCCCCATATCTCCATATCCCCATGTCCCCATATCCCCATATCCCCATGTCCCCATATCCCCATATCCCCATATCCCCATATCCCCCATATCCACCATATCCCCCATGTCCCCATATCCCCATATCCCCTTATCCCCATGTCCCCATATCCCCATATCCCCATATCCCCCATATCCCCATATCCCCATATCCCCATGTCTCCATATCCCCATATCCCCATATCCCCATATCCCCATATCCCCATGTCCCCATATCCCCATATCCCCATATCCCCATGTCCCCATATCGCCATATCCCCATATCCCCATATTCCCATATTCCCATGTCCCCATGTCCCCATATCCCCATATCCCCATATCCCCATATCCCCATGTCCCCATGTCCCCATATCCCCATGTCCCCATATCCCCAGATCTCCATATCCCCATATCCCCATATCCCCATATCCCCATATCCCCATATCCCCATGTCCCCATATCCCATATCCCCATATCCCCATGTCACAATGTCCCCATATCCCCATGTCCCCATGTCCCCATATACCCATATCCCCATATCTCCATGTCCTCATGTCCCCATATCCCCATATCCCCATGTCCCCATATCCCCATATCCCCATGTCCCCATATCCCCATATCCCCATATCCCCATATCCCCCATATCCCCCATGTCCCCATATCCCCATATCCCCTTATCCCCATGTCCACATATCCCCATATCCCCATATCCACATATCCCCATGCCCCCATATCCCCATTTCCCCAATATCCCCATATCCCCATATCCCCATATCCCCATATCCCCATATCCCCATGTCCCCATATCCCCATATCCCCATATCCCCATATCCCCATATCCCCATGTCCCCATATCCCAATATCCCCATGTCCCCATATCCCCATATCCGCATATGCCCATATCCCCATGTCCCCAAATACCCAAATCCCCATGTCCCCATGTCCCCATGTCCCCATATTCCCATATCCCCATATCCCCATATCCCCATATCCCCATGTCCCCATATCCCCATGTCCCCATATCCCTATAACCCCATATCCCCATATCCCCAAGTCCCATATCCCCATATCCCCCATATTCCCATATCCCCATATCCCCATGTCTCCATATCCCCATATCCCCATATCCACATATCCCCCTATCCCCATGTCCCCATATCCCCATATCCCCATATCCCCATGTCCCCATATCGCCATATCCCCATATCCCCATATCCCCATATTCCCATGTCCCCATGTCCCCATGTCCCCATATCCCCATATCACCATGTCCCATATCCCCATATCCCCATATCCCCATATCCCCCATATCCCCATATCCCCATATCCCCATATCCCCCATATCCCCATATCACCATGTCCCCATATCCCCATATCCCCATATCCCCATATCTCGATATCCCCATATCCCCATGTCCCCATATCCCCATGTCCCCATATCCCCATATCCCCATATCGCCATGTCCCCATATCCCCATATCCCCATTTCCCCATGTTCCCATATCCCCATATCCCCATATCGCCATATCCCCATGTCCACATGTCCCCATATCCCCATGTCCCCATATCCCCATATCCCCTTATCCCCATGTCCCCATATCCCCATATCCCCATGCCCCCATATCCCCATTTCCCCAATATCCCCATATCCCCATATCCCCATATCCCCATATCCCCATATCCCCATGTCCCCATATCCCCATATCCTCATGTCCCCATATCCCCATATCCCCATATCCCCATATCCCCATATCCCCATGTCCCCATATCCCAATATCCCCATGTCCCCATATCCCCATATCCGCATATGCCCATATCCCCATGTCCCCAAATACCCAAATCCCCATGTCCCCATATCCCCATATCCCCATGTCCCCATATCCCCATATCCCCATATCCCCATATCCCCCATATCCCCCATGTCCCCATATCCCCATATCCCCTTATCCCCATGTCCACATATCCCCATATCCCCATATCCACATATCCCCATGCCCCCATATCCCCATTTCCCCAATATCCCCATATCCCCATATCCCCATATCCCCATATCCCCATATCCCCATGTCCCCATATCCCCATATCCCCATATCCCCATATCCCCATATCCCCATGTACCCATATCCCAATATCCCCATGTCCCCATATCCCCATATTCGCATATGCCCATGTCCCCAAATACCCAAATCCCCATGTCCCCATGTCCGCATGTCCCCATATTCCCATATCCCCATATCCCCATATCCCCATATCCCCATGTCCCCATATCCCCATGTCCCCATATCCCTATAACCCCATATCCCCATATCCCCAAGTCCCATATCCCCATATCCCCCATATCCCCATATCCCCATATCCCCATGTCTCCATATCCCCATATCCCCATATCCACATATCCCCCTATCCCCATGTCCCCATATCCCCATATCCCCATATCCCCATGTCCCCATATCACCATATCCCCATATCCCCATATCCCCATATTCCCATGTCCCCATGTCCCCATATCCCCATATCCCCATATCCCCATGTACCCATGTCCCCATATCCCCATATCCCCATATCCCCATATCCCCATATCCCCATATCCCCATATCCCCATGTCCCCATATCCCATATCCCCATATCCCCATGTCCCAATGTCCCCATATCCCCATGTCCCCATATCCCCATATCACCATGTCCCATATCCCCATATCCCCATATCCCCATATCCCCCATATCCCCATATCCCCATATCCCCATATCCCCCATATCCCCATATCACCATGTCCCCATATCCCCATATCCCCATATCCCCATATCTCGATATCCCCATATCCCCATGTCCCCATATCCCCATGTCCCCATATCCCCATATCCCCATATCGCCATGTCCCCATATCCCCATATCCCCATTTCCCCATGTTCCCATATCCCCATATCCCCATATCGCCATATCCCCATGTCCACATGTCCCCATATCCCCATGTCCCCATATCCCCATATCCCCTTATCCCCATGTCCCCATATCCCCATATCCCCATATCCCCATGCCCCCATATCCCCATTTCCCCAATATCCCCATATCCCCATATCCCCATATCCCCATATCCCCATATCCCCATGTCCCCATATCCCCATATCCTCATGTCCCCATATCCCCATATCCCCATATCCCCATATCCCCATATCCCCATGTCCCCATATCCCAATATCCCCATGTCCCCATATCCCCATATCCGCATATGCCCATATCCCCATGTCCCCAAATACCCAAATCCCCATGTCCCCATGTCCCCATTTTCCCATATCCCCATATCCCCATATCCCCATATCCCCATGTCCCCATATCCCCATGTCCCCATATACCTATATCCCCATATCCCCAAGTCCCATATCCCCATATCCCCCATATCCCCATATCCCCATATCCCCATGTCCCCATACCCCCATATCCCCATATCCACATATCTCCATATCCCCATGTCCCCATATCCCCATATCCCCATATCCCCATGTTCCCATATCCCCATATCCCCATATCCCCATATCCCCATATTCCCATGTCCCCATGTCCCCATATCCCCATATCCCCATATCCCCATATCCCCATGTCACCATGTCCCCATATCCCCATGTCCCCATATCCCCAGATCCCCATATCCCCATATCCCCATATCCCCATATCCCCATATCCCCATGTCCCCATATCCCATATCCCCATATCCCCATATCACCATGTCCCCATATCCCCATATCCGCATATCGCCATGTCCCCATATCCCCATATCCCCATTTCCCCATGTTCCCATATCCCAAATCCCCATATCGCCATATCCCCATGTCCACATGTCCCCATATCCCCATGTCCACATGTCCCCATATCACCATGTCGCCATGTCCCCATGTTCCCATTTCCCCATACCCCCATGCCCCCATATCCCCATATCCCCCATGCCCCCATATCCTCATATCCCCATATCCCCATGTCCCCATATCCCCATATTCCCATAACCCCATATCCCCATGTCCCCATATCCACATATTCCCATATCCCCATGTCCCCATATCCACATGTCCCCATATCCCCATATCCCCATATCCGCATGTCCCCATGTCCCCATATCCCCATATACCCATGTCCCTATATCCTCATATCCCCATATCCCCATATCCCCATGTCCCCATATCCCCATGTCCCCATATCCCCATATTCCCATATCCCCATGTCCCCATGTCCCCATATCCCCATATTCCCATATCCCCATGTCCCCATATCTCCATATCCCCATAACCCCATTTCCCATATCCCCATATCCCCATATCCCCATGTCCCAATGTCCTCATATCCCCTTGTCCACATGTCCCCATATCCCCAAACCCTCATATCCGCATGTCCCCATGTCCCCATATCCCCATATCCCCCATGCCCCCATATCCCCATATCCCCATATCCCCCATGCCCCCATATCCCCATATCACCATATCCCCATATCCCCATATCCCCATATCCTCCATATCCCCATATCTCCATGTCCCCATATCCCCATATTCCCTATCCCCATGTCCCCATATCCCCATTTTCCCATGTCCCCATATCCCCATATCCCCATATCCCCATGTCCCCATATCCTCATATCCCCATATCCCCATATCCCCATGTCCCCATATCCCCATGTCCCCATATCCCCATATTCCCATATCCCCATGTCCCCATATCCCCATATCCCTATATCCCCATGTCCCCATATCCCCATATCCCCATGTCCCCATATCTCCATATCCCCATAACCCCATTTCCCATATCCCCATATCCCCATATACCCATGTCCCAATGTCCTCATATCCCCTTGTCCACATGTCCCCATATCCCCATGTTGCTATGTCCCCATGTACCCATATCCCCAAACCCCCATATCCGCATGTCCCCATGTCCCCATATCCCCATATCCCCCATGCCCCCATATCCCCATATCCCCATATCCCCCATGCCCCCATATCCCCATATCACCATATCCCCATATCCCCATATCCCCATATCCTCCATATCCCCATATCTCCATGTCCCCATATCCCCATATTCCCATATCCCCATGTCCCCATGTCCCCATATTCCCATGTCCCCATATCCCCATATCCCCATATCCCCATGTCCCCATGTCCCCATATCCCCATATACCCATGTCCTTATATCCCCATATCCCCATATCCCCATATCCCCATGTCCCCATATCGCCATGTCCCCATATCCCCATATTCCCATGTCCCCATGTCCCCATATCCCCATGTCCCCATATCCCCATATCCCCATGTCCCCATATCCCCATATCCCCCATGTCCCCATGTCCCCATGTCCCCATATACCCATATCCCCATATCTCCATGTCCCCATGTCCCCATATCTCCATATCCCCATGTCCCCATATCCCCATATCCCCATGTCCCCATATCCCCATATCCCCATATCCCCATATCCCCCATATCCACCATATCCCCCATGTCCCCATATCCCCATATCCCCTTATCCCCATGTCCCCATATCCCCATATCCCCATATCCCCCATATCCCCATATCCCCATATCCCCATGTCTCCATATCCCCATATCCCCATATCCCCATATCCCCATATCCCCATGTCCCCATATCCCCATATCCCCATATCCCCATGTCCCCATATCGCCATATCCCCATATCCCCATATTCCCATATTCCCATGTCCCCATGTCCCCATATCCCCATATCCCCATATCCCCATATCCCCATGTCCCCATGTCCCCATATCCCCATGTCCCCATATCCCCAGATCTCCATATCCCCATATCCCCATATCCCCATATCCCCATATCCCCATATCCCCATGTCCCCATATCCCATATCCCCATATCCCCATGTCACAATGTCCCCATATCCCCATGTCCCCATGTCCCCATATACCCATATCCCCATATCTCCATGTCCTCATGTCCCCATATCCCCATATCCCCATGTCCCCATATCCCCATATCCCCATGTCCCCATATCCCCATATCCCCATATCCCCATATCCCCCATATCCCCCATGTCCCCATATCCCCATATCCCCTTATCCCCATGTCCACATATCCCCATATCCCCATATCCACATATCCCCATGCCCCCATATCCCCATTTCCCCAATATCCCCATATCCCCATATCCCCATATCCCCATATCCCCATATCCCCATGTCCCCATATCCCCATATCCCCATATCCCCATATCCCCATATCCCCATGTCCCCATATCCCAATATCCCCATGTCCCCATATCCCCATATCCGCATATGCCCATATCCCCATGTCCCCAAATACCCAAATCCCCATGTCCCCATGTCCCCATGTCCCCATATTCCCATATCCCCATATCCCCATATCCCCATATCCCCATGTCCCCATATCCCCATGTCCCCATATCCCTATAACCCCATATCCCCATATCCCCAAGTCCCATATCCCCATATCCCCCATATTCCCATATCCCCATATCCCCATGTCTCCATATCCCCATATCCCCATATCCACATATCCCCCTATCCCCATGTCCCCATATCCCCATATCCCCATATCCCCATGTCCCCATATCGCCATATCCCCATATCCCCATATCCCCATATTCCCATGTCCCCATGTCCCCATGTCCCCATATCCCCATATCACCATGTCCCATATCCCCATATCCCCATATCCCCATATCCCCCATATCCCCATATCCCCATATCCCCATATCCCCCATATCCCCATATCACCATGTCCCCATATCCCCATATCCCCATATCCCCATATCTCGATATCCCCATATCCCCATGTCCCCATATCCCCATGTCCCCATATCCCCATATCCCCATATCGCCATGTCCCCATATCCCCATATCCCCATTTCCCCATGTTCCCATATCCCCATATCCCCATATCGCCATATCCCCATGTCCACATGTCCCCATATCCCCATGTCCCCATATCCCCATATCCCCTTATCCCCATGTCCCCATATCCCCATATCCCCATGCCCCCATATCCCCATTTCCCCAATATCCCCATATCCCCATATCCCCATATCCCCATATCCCCATATCCCCATGTCCCCATATCCCCATATCCTCATGTCCCCATATCCCCATATCCCCATATCCCCATATCCCCATATCCCCATGTCCCCATATCCCAATATCCCCATGTCCCCATATCCCCATATCCGCATATGCCCATATCCCCATGTCCCCAAATACCCAAATCCCCATGTCCCCATATCCCCATATCCCCATGTCCCCATATCCCCATATCCCCATATCCCCATATCCCCCATATCCCCCATGTCCCCATATCCCCATATCCCCTTATCCCCATGTCCACATATCCCCATATCCCCATATCCACATATCCCCATGCCCCCATATCCCCATTTCCCCAATATCCCCATATCCCCATATCCCCATATCCCCATATCCCCATATCCCCATGTCCCCATATCCCCATATCCCCATATCCCCATATCCCCATATCCCCATGTACCCATATCCCAATATCCCCATGTCCCCATATCCCCATATTCGCATATGCCCATGTCCCCAAATACCCAAATCCCCATGTCCCCATGTCCGCATGTCCCCATATTCCCATATCCCCATATCCCCATATCCCCATATCCCCATGTCCCCATATCCCCATGTCCCCATATCCCTATAACCCCATATCCCCATATCCCCAAGTCCCATATCCCCATATCCCCCATATCCCCATATCCCCATATCCCCATGTCTCCATATCCCCATATCCCCATATCCACATATCCCCCTATCCCCATGTCCCCATATCCCCATATCCCCATATCCCCATGTCCCCATATCACCATATCCCCATATCCCCATATCCCCATATTCCCATGTCCCCATGTCCCCATATCCCCATATCCCCATATCCCCATGTACCCATGTCCCCATATCCCCATATCCCCATATCCCCATATCCCCATATCCCCATATCCCCATATCCCCATGTCCCCATATCCCATATCCCCATATCCCCATGTCCCAATGTCCCCATATCCCCATGTCCCCATATCCCCATATCACCATGTCCCATATCCCCATATCCCCATATCCCCATATCCCCCATATCCCCATATCCCCATATCCCCATATCCCCCATATCCCCATATCACCATGTCCCCATATCCCCATATCCCCATATCCCCATATCTCGATATCCCCATATCCCCATGTCCCCATATCCCCATGTCCCCATATCCCCATATCCCCATATCGCCATGTCCCCATATCCCCATATCCCCATTTCCCCATGTTCCCATATCCCCATATCCCCATATCGCCATATCCCCATGTCCACATGTCCCCATATCCCCATGTCCCCATATCCCCATATCCCCTTATCCCCATGTCCCCATATCCCCATATCCCCATATCCCCATGCCCCCATATCCCCATTTCCCCAATATCCCCATATCCCCATATCCCCATATCCCCATATCCCCATATCCCCATGTCCCCATATCCCCATATCCTCATGTCCCCATATCCCCATATCCCCATATCCCCATATCCCCATATCCCCATGTCCCCATATCCCAATATCCCCATGTCCCCATATCCCCATATCCGCATATGCCCATATCCCCATGTCCCCAAATACCCAAATCCCCATGTCCCCATGTCCCCATTTTCCCATATCCCCATATCCCCATAACCCCATATCCCCATGTCCCCATATCCCCATGTCCCCATATACCTATATCCCCATATCCCCAAGTCCCATATCCCCATATCCCCCATATCCCCATATCCCCATATCCCCATGTCCCCATACCCCCATATCCCCATATCCACATATCTCCATATCCCCATGTCCCCATATCCCCATATCCCCATATCCCCATGTTCCCATATCCCCATATCCCCATATCCCCATATCCCCATATTCCCATGTCCCCATGTCCCCATATCCCCATATCCCCATATCCCCATATCCCCATGTCACCATGTCCCCATATCCCCATGTCCCCATATCCCCAGATCCCCATATCCCCATATCCCCATATCCCCATATCCCCATATCCCCATGTCCCCATATCCCATATCCCCATATCCCCATATCACCATGTCCCCATATCCCCATATCCCCATATCCCCATATCCCCATATCCCCATATCCCCATGTCCCCATATCCCATATCCCCATATCCCCATATCACCATGTCCCCATATCCCCATATCCCCATATCCCCATATCCCGATATCCCCATATCCCCATGTCCCCATATCCCCATGTCCCCATATCCCCATATCCCCATATCGCCATGTCCCCATATCCCCATATCCCCATTTCCCCATGTTCCCATATCCCTATATCCCCATATCGCCATATCCCCATGTCCACATGTCCCCATATCCCCATGTCCGCATGTCCCCATATCACCATGTCGCCATGTCCCCATGTTCCCATTTCCCCATATCCCCATGCCCCCATGCCCCCATATCCCCATATCCCCCATGCCCCCATATCCTCATATCCCCATATCCCCATGTCCCCATATCCCCATATTCCCATAACCCCATATCCCCATGTCCCCATATCCACATATTCCCATATCCGCATGTCCCCATATCCACATGTCCCCATATCCCCAT